>NC_029772.3:104247733-104276159 GCF_000817695.3 Arachis duranensis | reverse complement strand
GAACGCCGGTTTGGGCCATCAAATCTCGGGCAAAGTATGGACTATTATACATTGCTGGAAAGCCCAGGATATCTACTTTCCAACGCCGTTGAGAGTGCGCCAATTGGGCTTCTGTAGCTCCAGAAAATCCATTTCGAGTGCAGGGAGGTCAGAATCCAACAGTATCTGCAGTCCTTTTTAGTCTCTGAATCAGATTTTTGCTCAAGTCCCTCAATTTCAGCCAGAAAATACCTGAAATCACAGAAAAACACACAAACTCATAGTAAAGTCCAGAAAAGTGAATTTTAACTAAAAACTAATAAAAATATACTAAAAACTAACTAGAACATACTAAAAACATACTAAAAATAATGCCAAAAAGCGTATAAATTATCCGCTCATCAGTGGTCACCGCGAGTTAAATTTTATTGAAAAGCATGTGAGGAATTACATTACGAGAGAAGTGCGTAATGTTTCTGAACAAGAAGATGCAAAGGAATTCGGGAAATATTTGTTACGAATGAAAGAGAAGAATCAGAATTTCTTTTTTGTGCTTGAACTCGAGGAGGATCAATCGATTAAGCTGGCTTTTTGGGCCGATGTAAGAAGTAGAGCTGCCTTTGAGTATTTCGGAGATGTTATTTCATTTGACGTCACCTACAATACAAACAGGTAACAAACTGTCCCTTTTTATGATTCTAAATTAATGCAATTTTATGAATCCTTGGTAGAGGTGTATATTGGATGTTTTTTTGGGTGTATAGAAAGCATTTGTTGGGGTGTACGTAATGAATTTCTATTCTGCACTATGGTAATTTTTTTCAGGTATAATTTGGTTTGTGGTTCTTTTGTCGGGGTGAATCACCACGGTCAGTCAACACTTCTTGGATGCTCTTTGATGAAAAACGAAGAAATTGAATCATTCAAATGGTTATTTAAATGTTGGCTTCGTTGCATAGGAGGAAATGCTCTGAAAGGGTTCCTCACCAATTAATGCGCATCAATGAAAATGGCTTTAGAGGCCTGTATGCCAACAACAATTCACCGTTGGTGTATTTGGCACATCATGAAGAAGATTCCAAACAAATTAAACGGGTACAAGAGACATGCAGAAATTGAACAAGAAATGAGCTAAGTTGTTTGGAACTCTCATAGTAAAGACTCATTTGATAGGAATTGGAAAGATTTTCTACTGAATTTTGGTCTTGTGGACAACAAGTGGCTTTCAGGTAATGTTTGTTTAAAATCTGCAGTATAGGTGTAATTTAAATTTATGCCGGGTGTATTTATAGTCTGTTTTTGGGTGTATTCTGCAGATCTCTATGAAGACCGTCATATATGAGTTTCAATCTATCTGGATCACCACTTCTGGGCTGGGATGAGAAGCACGCAAAGGAGCGAGAGCATGCATTCATTTTTTAACAAGTTTATTACCCGGAATAGCTCTCTTATTCAATTTGTCAAACAATACGATAATTGCCTCGGAAGCAAGGAGCAAGCAGGGAGAAAATCAGATGCTGCAGATTTTCATACAATCATACATTGTGCAACCAAATCCTCCATTGAAGCTCAGTTTCAAGATGTGTACACTTATCAAAAGTTTAGGAAAGTCCAAGCACAATTTAGAGGAAAGGCGAATTGCATAACTAGATTAACAAATTCCGCTCTAGGCTATTCAGTATACGAAGTTGGAGAACAAGTTTCCAGCTCAATATTCGACAAGTTTGTTGTTACTTACGACTCAGTAGCAGCCAAGGTAAAATGCCAATGCTTATTATTTGAGTCAAGAGGGATACTGTGCCGTCACGCACTAAGCGTGTTAAGCTTTGAACAAGTAAGCCAAGTGTCACCTAGATATATACTGGAACGATGGAGCAAGAAGGTAAAGAGGCGACACACACACATCAAGAGCAGCCACGACGAGCCATTGTTGGAGCCAAGAAGCAAGAGGTTTGACAAATTGGTTTTTCGTTCGCAAAATGTTTGCAAATTTGCATCAGAATCGGAGGAGCTGACTGCAATTCTGCACCGTGCGTACGATACCATCATGGTTGAGATGGAAGAATTGAAAGCCAAAAGGAAGGGGACATCTTCTTTATCTCATGAAGACGCCAACTTGGAATCCGTTAATGAGCTCCAGAGCCCTCCAAGGATTCGAACAAGAGGACATCCAAAAAATAGGCTCGGTTCAAAGTTGGACAAACAGATTAAAAATGCCTCAAAGAAGAAGAAAACGAAAGCTTTAAATGAGGTAAAAGTGATATTTTTTAAATATATGGTAATTGATTTTAATTTTGTCGTTAATAGTTTAGCTAATATGTGAGTTTGTTATATTCAGTTAAACCTCTTTGATGCTGGATCAGTGGTGTATTCAGATTCTAGCCAATATCAAGGACGTGTTATGAAATATCAATTCAGGGTACCAACAGCAGCGGATAACTCTTTGGGTGTTTAGTTACAGAATATGGGTGTAAAAGAATTGTTCTTTTGGGTGTATTTGTGAATTTTCTTTTGTTTGACATTTTACATACATACATACATACATACATACATACATACATACATACATACATATATATATATATACACTTCACAATCTGCTATTTATGTTAAAAAATTACTCATTTAGATGTATAGTAGTTTCGTTGGTTTAGGGTTTAAGGTTTAGGGTTTAGGGTTTAGGGTCTTAGGGTTTAGGGTTTTAGGGTTTTAGGGTTTAGGGTTTATGGTTTATGGTTTATAGTTTATGGTTTAGGATTTTTGGGGTTTATGGTTTAGGGTTTTTGGGTTTTTGGGTTTAGGATTTTATGGTTTTTAAGGTTTTTAGGGTTTTAGGTTCAGGTTTTAGGGGGATAGAAATTTGGGTGTATATTAAGCAATCTTGGGTGTATATTAAACTTTCGTTGGGTGTAAAATTTTATAATTTGTGTTTATATCTGGTTTGATATTTTTCTTCATATTTTACCACCTGTAATACAGAGCTTTTGAATAGATAGTTTAACAACACAGACATTTTAAATATGGAAAAAAATTTCATTGAAAAGAAGTTATTTATAATTGGGAAATTTTTACACAATGTGTTCAATTTACAAACTAGCTAGCAGTTACATTACTCAATTTCTATATCATTAGAATCTATTTAACAAAATGGACTCAATAATACTGAGGATGGCCTGGACAGTCTTATTGCATTACTCCCTCTAATTGCTTCAGCTCTGTCTTTATTCATTTCACTGAATAGTATCCAGGAAGCATATTTTACTCTATAGTGGTCCACCTCGTCTTACAATTAAAAAGTATATTCTGTTTAAATAACAATATTAATTCAGTAAAGTAATACAGAGTTATATTGTTTTAAAGACAGTTACCTGTGTCCAATTATCCCACTCATACTTCGCCCTTTTAATGTTTTCGGGCTCAATTAACTCAAGCCACTTCATAACGTAAATAGCACAGTCATAGCTGAAAACGAAGAAAATAAATTACAAATCTCATTTAGGAAAGTTTAATGTTCAGAGTCACAAATTTATACCTTGTCTTTTGGCCTGAGATGTTAACGTATGGTGCTCTAATTTCCTTCTCCTTCTCCTTCTTCTTTAGAAGTGCCCCGCCAACATATACCCTCATCCTTGAAATAACATATCCCTTAAAAAATAAAATAAATCAGTAATACACCCGAAGGAAATACACCCTAAGGAGAACATACTTACACCTAAAGCAAAACATACATACACCTTATATTGAATTGAAATACACCTAATTATTAAAATAAAGAACACAGAGCCAACTTACAATGAATTTATTAAGCTTCTTTCTATCATCGGATGGACATTTCGTGTGTACCGGGTTGAGTATATAAAATCTCTGCTTTCTTGTATCAATCAGCCATAACCACCAATGGTTTGAGTGGCAAATAGGTGCAAAAATCTGAAGCATGGTGACATTTCAACAGTGTTTTATTTTATTTGGCATATAAGTAAAGAATGGTACTAACAAATTTTACAAATAAAAACTTACATACCTATGTGATGTTAATTTTTTTCCATCTATGAAGGGAATAAACATTAGGTAGTCTTCCACCTTGAATTCTTTATTAGTTTGAGGTGATATGAATTCCCCCTTTGGATGCTTCGCAATGGCCATGTTCTGCAACAATTGTGAAACAACAAATGAAATACTGAAAATACACCAAACTGAATACTTTAAATAAACCCAAATGAATACACAACTTACACCCAAATGAATACACAACTTACACCCAATTGAATGTAAAAAATACACCCAAATGAATAAAGACAAACCCAGTTGATCAGAAAAAATACATCCTAAGGAATACACAAAATACACCCAAAATTCGTAGAAGTAAAACTTACCACAATATCAGGGGGAGACAATATACTTCTTCTTGAAATATTTTATCATTTTTCTGGTTGAGGATGAGGCACATGGCAGATACAATCTAGAAAAATATGCCAAAATCAATTTACATTAAAAAAATATTGCAGTTAACTTTTGTGTAAAAACATTAATGTTATTCTAATATTACCTCAGCTTCTATATGACTTTCTGCTTTGAGTGATGCAAGGTGCATTCTTGTCAAAATGTATTTATCTTGGACAATCAGAGTGCACACGTTGTCAAACCCATTAGTACTGCCATCTGCGTATTTCTTCAATCGCGTCCCCCAGATGTAGCACTTCTCTTTCATCTCAGCCATATTCTGATTTATTCTCACAGGAGTTTCAAAATTCCCAGAACTTTCTCCGCCACTCTCCCTTTGAATTTGTGGACTTTTAATTTCTGCTTTCACCCCACTGTTTGCTATTTTTTCCACCAAATCCCCTAATTGTTCTAGCAGCTTTGGGGTTTCTGGAGTTTTTTGCATCCCTCCTTCTTGCGTTGATGCCCCCTCCTGCGTTGCTGTTTCTTTTTGTCTTGAATCAATCAAGCCAAGGCTGAATGATGGCAACGGATCTGTTTTAGGAACATACGATGCTGTCCGTGCCATCATCATCAATGCCTCAGCGTCTTCTGGTGCTGGATTACTGCGTGATCATGTATAACGTATTATAAGAATAAGAATATACGGATGATAACCAAACATTTATTTTAATTTGATGAACTTACATTTTAGATGGAGCTGGGGGAACCGTGGGTGTGGTTTCTTCAAGTTGTTGGGGGGGTTCAGGAGTGCTGCACGATACATAAATTTAATCATGATGTAAAAAAACTAGTCGTGGATTAATCGTCAAAATATACACCCCAACACGAGATATACACCCAAACTGTAACCAAATATACACCCAACACTATATCTTACCTTTTTGTAGTTCCTTCAATTTGTAGCAGAGGGGTTGCTTCATTTTCTGTCTCTGGTGTAGTGGTTGTTTGGGATAGTAGTAGACACACTTGAATCGGAACTCTAAACAAGAAGAAAAACAAGAGGTTAACAATGCCTTTCAAAATAAAAAGGTTATAAGGTTGAAATTTTTTTGAAAAACTCACATCGCAAGCACTTTGGACAGTGTATCTTCTCTCATAACCATCACATTCTCTTCAGTCGGCTCACTGGCTGACTCTTCAAACAGACTCAACCTAAAATACACCATAAGAAAGTCAAAAATACACCCGAACAATTTAAAAGAAAGACATGCTTTGTTTTTTGAGAACTTACATACTCGCAGTTTTTGCTTTTTTTTTTCCTGGCTTTTTTTTCTCGAATAAAACAATAAAGAGCTTTTTTTTCTAAAAAAATATATACAAAATTAGAAGTAGAACGTAATAAAAGAATAAAAGCAACATTTATTTGAAAGAGAAATTACACGCTCTCTGCCAGTTTGTTTACGCTACTTTGTTCTGTGTGTCCTTGAGAGGAAGGATCATCACTTCCCAAGTTTACGTCGGGTATTGTAAACATAATAGAGTACATGTTATTCACAAAAAAAAAACATACAGT
The DNA here is from genome assembly GCF_000817695.3 of Arachis duranensis. NCBI lineage: Eukaryota > Viridiplantae > Streptophyta > Magnoliopsida > Fabales > Fabaceae > Arachis > Arachis duranensis. The sequence goes on along the minus strand of NC_029772.3, from coordinate 104,270,224 downwards.
TAAATCATTATAACAAGATTTAATCAAATAAAGATTCTTACGTTTCAGATGAGACATAATGACATTCGGTCGATTGCAGGTCAGCTTGTTTCTCCCTGTGAAACAAGAAACAATTATTAGCAAATAAAACACCCCTAAAATCTAAAATATACACCCCAACAAGACATACCCATGTGCAACAGATTTTTCATTGTTTTTCCTTAAGAATTCATCTAATTCTTGAGTTCCAATTTCAGATCTGACAGTACATGCATAAAAGAACATGTTAACAAATATAATTTTGATGATAGACGGTAATATTGCTTAGAAAGTACTGTACCCATAATATGATTGAGTTTGCTCAGGAGATGAATCCTGCACAGTGACCTTTTTCTTTTTGGATTGTGTCCTGGGGAAAAAAACAAGTATGAATCAGAAATACAAAAATAATATGATCACAGAACGCTATCCAAAGAAGTGCTTACTTTTTTGGTGTTCTCTGAGTCTTTTTCTTTGTTTTTTGCTTCTTCACTGGTGATGATTCTTCGCTTCTATAAGTTAATAAGAGACACTCTGTTAATACATGAAATCTTGATAATAAACCCAAAGTAAAGGAGTAATAATTTCAGAACATTACTCATCAGTTGATTCAGATTCTGAATCAGAATCCTCGTCAATCTTCTTTCTTTTTTTGGACTCCATTCTGAAAGGCAAACAATCATGATTTAAAAACATTCTAAAAGTGATAAATACACCCAAATGAATGCACAATATACACCCAAAGGAATGCACAAAATACACCCAACTTGATAAGCAAAATACACGCAAATGGAGAATTAAAATACACCCAAATGGATAAACAAAATACACCCAAATGTAGAAACAAAATACACCCAAGCATGTTACTTACTTTTTGGATTTTCGGGCCGGTTGTTTTCTTGTTAAATCCTCTAAGTCTTCTTCAGTCTCGACTCAGAGGTAGAATGGTCACTTTCAGTTTTTTCAGTCTCAGATGATGATGTTGAACTTGCCTTTCTTTTTTTCTTTATTTCTTTCATTTTTTCCTTTGCTTCACCCATCTTTACAACCCCCTGAAACATTAGAAATTGTAGTTAGCAGCATTCAGGTAAATAAAATACACCCAAGGTATTTTGTTCATTTATCATATGGTCCTCCATTTCTCCCCTCATTCTTTCGACTAACTGTTCCTTAGTCGAGTTGGCAATCCAGGGTTCTTGAGGTCTTTCTTCCCTCTTCTTGTCTTTATTTTTTGAAAGATGAAAGTAAATTATCATCAGGGCAAACAGACAGCCATCAATTGTCTTTTTCTTTTTCACCTTATAATCCGTTATGCCATTGACGATAAAATTCAAAACATGTCCTCCCCAATTTCGCTCTGTTATTGTGTCCATCTTGAAAATTAGGGCTAGGTGCGTAGGTGAGATTTTGTTTATTGTCGTTGGTAACAGGAACGCCATCTGTATATAGAGGATGAAAATCCTCTTGAACATGAGGCACCCCTGTTCATTATCAACGGCAAAAGCTATCATCTCATCTGTCAGATTTTTGAGCGTCTTACCCTGGAATCTTCTAAAAATTTGTTTGTCATCTTCAGAAAGATCCTTATAATTGACTTTCTGAGGAAATAGATCTCCTACAAAAAGGAAAACACATAGTATGAAAATCAGTTCAAATACACCCAAGCATCAATTGAAATACAACTGAAAATATGGCTCATATACACCTATAATTTTTAGCGAGTTACCTGACGCGTTAATGCCAAGCGCAACCCCTATTGTTTTTTGTCTTATTTTAAATGAACCGTAGCCGGTTTTCAGTTTGTTTTCCCCTAATTTGAAAGAGTTAGCCAACTCCCTTAATATTTAGTGATGCACCTTCAGCGACGGGATGTGCATCAGGCCACCAAATCCCAAATCCCTCACTATTATTTTCTTCTCCTCACTCATGTTTCTGAATTTCTCACTTAACAAATGTGTTGCACACTTAAGGTCTTTGGTTTGCTGTAAACAAAGCAAAGCAAAATTATAGTCAGTTATATTTCTATCTATTATATAAAACTGATTTCGCCTAAGACATATATTTGTTCTTACATTTTTTCTAGCTTGATTTCTGCCTGCCATTGTTTCTGAAATGAAAAATACACCCATAGATATCAATAGGATACACCCATAGATATGAGAGAGATACACCCATAGATATGAATCAGATACACCCATAGATATCAGAAAGATACACCCATACATATTATTCAGATACACTCATACATATGATTCAGATACACCTATAGATATGAGTCATATATACCCATGGATATCAGTCAGATATTACTCAAACATGCATTAATATACAAGGTCAAGCTATATAGACCCATGGACAAGCAAATATTAGAACAGTGACAAGTGATCACTATATTACAGTATATCATTTCAGAAATATACACCAAACAAAATACTCCATATACACCCACCAAATCAAGCAATATACTTCCAAAAAATCAATTACCGGAAGAACTAGAACAACAAGAATAGTAACACGTAGAACAGCTAAGAAAAATAGTATAACCTAGAACCAAGAATATCACTAAAACCTAGAACAAGTAGAATATTAAAAACTGTAAAACCTAGAAGAACGTAGAAGAACAGTAAAATATAGAAGAATGTAAAAGAACAGTAAAACCTAGTTCTTCGTTTTCAAAATCTTGAAATATAGAATATGAGTAAAATAGTAACGTAATGTACCTTGAGTATTCTTGATCGAGAGTTCTATGTTGTGTTGATGAAGAGTTCGAATCTTTACGACGATTGCTATCTCTGCCGTTTGCAATATTGCTCGAAAATAGAACGGTTGTGTTTTCTTCGAATGGCTTGGAGAAGTGGAAGAGTGCGCCATTAAGGAGCGATTTTTGCGAAGCGCGAGTGTGAGTGGAGCGCGTGAATATTACGCTCCATTCAAAGAAATTGAGTGCGCGTGTGCAAGGAGTGTGGACTGGGAGCTTGTATGACTTGCAGGGCTTTTTTGCTTGTATGTGTAGCAAGCCCGAAAAATTATATCTCTAAATCCTCAACCAAATAATTAGTTGTACATAATTAAAGTTTGTGTTGTTCTACTACTAAACTTAAAAGAACATTGCGATTTTTGTCTTTTTAATCAATGTTTTTGTTGCTATCACAACGTGGGACTAGAAATTTCTTCGGTGTATTACCTATCAGGAGTAGTTGTTTTATTAAAAAATTAATTACTTTCGTTAAGAGAAAAAGAAAAAAATAATAAAACTAACTTTTATGATAAGAATGAGTGTGAAAAAAATTGTAATTACAAGTTGATCTTCCGTTGACTATAATTCGACTCAGGTAAAACTATAAATCGAAATCCGATTGAATTAAATACATACATACTATATTAGGAGTACGTGGAGAGTACATGTTTTACTCTCTTAACAAATTTATTCTATAAAATTAAATAATTACGTGCCAACCTAGATGGGCACAGTAATCTCTCCGCAAATATCTCTAAAGAAGAGCACTAAAGAGCAGTTATCACCCACTCAGTAACAGCTCCACAATATTTGACCTACTAAGTAACGACCTGTAGTACAACAATTCTATAAATATATCCACTCCTGACATGAAGGATGTACGTTATTCATTCTGAATAACTCATATTTACTCTTACTAATTTGAGCGTTGGAGTCCCTTTGCAGGTGTCCAACGCCGCCGTCCTTACAAGAAGACGATGTTCCTTCCTCTCACTCCCAAGGAAAGTAAGTTCAAGCATTAACAGAACAAGTTATACCTCGAAGACCTCTTTTCACGCAGAAACATTTGGAATGGCGCCCACCGTGGGGCCGAAATTAAATAATCCCACGACAACCTTCTGTTATTATTTTTGCAGATTTATGGCTGATGATGTTGTTTTCCCACCTACTCATGATGAACTGGTGGCAATGAACATCACTCTTTAAGTGGAGGAAAAAAATGGTCAATCTTCTGATTGATAGAACTACCGGGAGTAAAAATGAGAGAAACAAGAAATTGGCCAAATAAACTAATTTCTGCTCCGCCGAAGTTCATAAAGTTGGAATTATATTCGACTTTTTAACCAAATTTAACAATCTTTTACAATATTTTTGAATAATTTTTTACAAATTTATCATTTCACGAGTCATTTTATTCTTTATTTTACATTGCTTTGCTCTAATAATAATATATGTTGCCGACTATAAAAAAGTGAACAATGCTAGGGACCAAAAGGGTATTAGCAAAAAATCAGCCAAAATACTTTTGGTGAATTCAAAATCTATACGAATTAATATATATGGATGTTTCTTCTGCTAAGTATTAGAATATTTCTTTTTCATACTAAATGGATATTCTTTTATATATTTTTCGTATTTTTTTGTATTGCAAATGTGAATGTCTTTATTTCTTTAAAAATTTTATTTTTTTTAAATTTTATAGATATTTAATTATTTTTGCTAAAATATAATTGGATGTTTCTTTTGTTAAGTATTAGGATATTTTTTTCATATTAAATGAATGTTTTTTTATAATTTTATAATTGTGTAGTTTGCAGTCTCTTTAATCATCAAAACGGCACCAAATATCACAAAACGCAGAGAGCAACATTGCAACAAAAAAAATAAAATAAAAATAAAAAATAAAATTTTATTATTTTCACTTTTTTTTGTAAAATTTAAAAATAAAAAACCCTAAAAATAAATTAAAAATAAAAAAGCAAAAGCTGGGATGGGTTGGGCTATAGCTGTTCATGGCGGCGCCCGCGACATCTCCCGTTCACTGCCACATGACCGCCGCCAGCCCTGTGAGGAAGCCCTCCGCCACTGCCTTCAAATTGGCGTCGAAGCTCTTGAATCCAATTCACCTCCTTTGGACGTGGTTGAGCTCGTGGTACATTAATAACTGTAACGGTATTTGTCTTCACTTTCATCAAAGATCCTGTGATCTCATGCTTTTACTCTTCTGTATAGGTTCGTGAACGGGAGAATATTTCGCACTTCAATGCTGGTAGGGGTTCTTTGTTGAGGGCGTCGCGAAGAGCATAGAATTCGCCGGCGCTTCCAGTAACATTGGCAAGAGAGAGATCTGTGTGTGATTGTTGGAGGTGAGTAGGTTAACGTGAGAGAAAAGAGGAAGGCTTTTATAGGTTTTAATTAGGTTTATCTAATTAATTTTAAATTTTTTAAATTTTTTAAATTTTAAATTTAAAAAATTTAAAATTAATTATTAATATAAATTAATATAGTTTTGTTTAGTTTTTGGCCGATCCCCTTTTGGTTCTATATACTTTTCCTAAAAAATTTTAAGCAACTTACATGGTAATGACACTTTCTTATTGATCTTTAACAAAACAGCATAATACATAACTACTTATTCCTATTGACATGTTAATAAGCTATATCTTTTCTTATTCTTTCTCAATTATTTTTATATATTATTAAAAATTTCTCTATTTGTTGTTTATATTATTATTATTAGCAATTATTGCTTGTTCTTCAATTAATTACTCAATGTTCGTGTTGACTTATTCATGATTTTTAATTATTCGAAATGACGGAGCTTAATTTTAACTTTAGTCAATAAATTCATAATATGTATTTAACCAAATTTTTTTTTAATATATTGACGATTAGAATAGGACATGTTTAATGTGTCTTCAATTTTTCACTTTTCACTTGTAAGAATGGACCTCGATCATACGTGAGCAAATTTCATCTCCTCCTCAAACCGAGTTATAACTTATGAACCTTATCTTGGGACGGATCCAGAAATAGTATCATGGGGACAATAACATATATAATATTAAAAAATTATGCAAAAAATTATATAATGTAAAATGTATTACAAAAATATACTGATAGAGAATATATTTTAAAGTACAAAAAATATATATATACTTTTTATTAAAAAAGTGGTCAATTTTTTATTTCATAAAATTCATCAATAATAGAATTTGTGTCAAATTTTTCAACAATTTTTTTTAATATAATTAAAAGACAATTAGCAAGAAATTTATCTTTCATTTTGTTTCTGGATTATTTTTCACAATATTCATAGCTGAAAAAGAACTCTCAGTTGTAGTAGTTGAAATAGAGAAAATTAATACCAAATGAATCAAAAATGACACTCACAAGAAGAAAAAAATCTACTTTATGAGATTTAAAAAAAAATTTTAATTAAAAAATATTAGTAATAATATCTTTTCATATTTTTTTAATATTGTTACTTACTTTTTAGATATTAGAAATCATTAATATTTAGGTTAGACTGGACTTTTATTTATATTAGACTAAATACTAAATAAATTTTAAAAAAATTAAATCGTACTTAATAATTTATTACTATTAATCTTTTTTAAAAAAAGTTGGGGGGCCGAGGCCTCCACTCGCCCCCAGTAAGTCCGTCCCTGTTTACCTATAAGTTGCGGTTGACATTTTTACTTCGATAAAATTATGTGTATGTATAATCTAATTTGCTCGTATAAATCTTTTATGTCAACTTTCAATACATCATAACTTCTTACGAGGTATCTATTACTTTATATATTCGAATTTATAAAATTATTGTCGAAAAAGTGACATAAAGAAAGAAAAAGAGACATAATATAAAAGTGAACTAAAATATAGCATAGTGTATGTACATATGCTTTTAGAGAATATGTGTATGCCGTTGAAGGGAAAGAAAAATAAAAAAAAAATATGAACTTAGTTCTTCGTTTGTTTTTTTTTTTAAGACTTAAAAAATATGTTTATTAAAAAATATTAGCATATTTATTTTTCAAAAAATTAAAAATATTTTTCAAAAAAATATTTATTAATTAATCCGAAAAAAATGACTTTTACTAATAAAAACAAATTTAATTAGCAATTATCTCAATTTATTTTTCTATTTTACAATATTTATGTATGTTTAGTTTCAATCTATTTTATTTATGTTATAAAATTTTGTTATTCACTCAATATTCAATAATCAATTGTTTTGGATAAAAAATTCGTCAATAAATTGCTGTGAATTGAAAATTTTTTTTTAAGACAATTGATCATTACCTCGAATCATATTCGGTTAACGAATACATATTTTTGAACTTTTCAATTCGCGTCAATCAAATATTATATACAATGCATGAAAAATTGTTTTCAAGCAAAAAAATAACTACCAACCTACCACTCATTGAATAGCTATAACTATTTTATTTTTTAATTTTTGTATTCATCTTTATTTATTTGTTTATCTATTTCATCTGTTCGAAGTTCACAATATTTTAATATTACTTTTTTATTATCAATTTTTTATTTTTTTATTTTTAATTAAATAGGTTAAACTTACTATTTATAAATTGAAATTGTGATTATGGCAGCTCCCAAATTCAATTTGTTAGATTGAAAATAGAGAAAAATGTAAAAGTGACAACCGATATTAATTTCATGTTAAGTAGTTAGTGACGTAGTTTATCATGTAGGCAACACGAGCAATTGAGCAACCGTTACATTGTGCCGACATGGCACGGAGAGAATTTTCGTACGTCAGTTGCGGGTCCCACTTCTATGACATTGTACACTCCCTTTAACTGAGAACGGAAGGAGGTGTGTGACCCTCTTCTCAGAACGTGCTACTCACTTTTTATAAAATTCAAAATTATTAAATTTTTTTGGAATGAAATCTGTAACGTGATTATTCTCTTTCTATTATTATATAAATTATTTTAGACTGTATATAATTAAATAAAATGTAAACCATTTCAACTTTAAACGATTAATGTATGATCTGATAAGAAAAATAAAGAGTAAGTCATACCAAGATCGCTAGAATTAAAAAAAAATATAAATCGTTCCAAATTGGTAGGTTTAACATGTTGTTGGACTAAACTTCATTAGGCTGCCATGATTTACATACAAAGGAGATCCTATTTACCCAGGCACGATTCACGTGTTACTTGGTAACACAAACTGAGTTGGACGATTTATACTTGCAATATTATTGAGTTGATTGCATAACAAAATTAACTACGTTTAATATGTTGGATCATATAGTGTGTTGGATCATATAGTATATGCTTAGTATGTAATTTAAAATAATTTTGAATGAAGACGTTGTGCGATGGTGGGTTTAATGATTTATAATATTTTAATTTAAATTATATCTATTTAAATTTTAACTTAAAAAATAAAAATATACTTTTTATAATTTTAATTATTGATTTTATTGAAAAGATTAAGTTAAATTAAAAAATATTAACAAATTATAATAAAAGAGTACTAAATTTTAATACATAAATTTAAGTTTTTTCTTAAAAACAAATGTCAAAAGATGTTAAAAATTATTAATTTTTCATAATATAAATTTATATTGTTTTAAGTAACATAAATTTAAGTTTTTATGAAATTTTTAGTATTCGTTGTTTATATAATTTTTTAATCATTTTTATTAATGTATACTTTTTATAGAATTTTTTTAATCATTTTTTTATAAAATTTATTTAAGTAAAAAACCCTTCTTATTTTGTTATTTGACTTATTTCCATTTAAGTACACTATAATATGGATTAATTGTACATTATTAATTATTTTAATTAAATAATTATATAAAACATTTTAAAAATTAAATAACAATTATATTAATGTTTAATTTTAATATATTAATAATATAAATTATTTTACACAATAATTTAATTATATAATTATTTTTGTTGATATAATATTATGTAATAAAATGCATATATTTGATATTGACTATGCATCAAATTAAATTTATTATTTTATATTATTATAAATATTTTTTATTAAAAGATTATAAATTTAATTTTGATGTATCGTCTCTATAAAATATATGCATTCAATTACATAATATTACACACTTATGCTAAAAAAAATAATTATCTTTTATAATAAACGTGTGAACAGTTATCAAAAAATGAATATAATTAAATAATTATGTAAAATTTTTTATAATATATCAAAATTAATAATTTTTTAATAGTTAATTTTTAATATACCACTAACATAATTATAAAATTAAGAGAAAAGGACAAATAGGTTCCTAACCTTTTGCCCCGCAGACATTTTTTGTCCCTGAGCATTTGAAAATACTTTTAAATCCCCGACCTTCACAAATTTTGGACGGATGAATCCCTCCATCCATAAGTCACTGTCAGACCCAACAGAAAAGACTGACGTGGCTCCCCCCTCTGCTTACCTGACATCACAGCTTCCCACATGGCACATTAGTGGGATAGAGCTTTTGAAAAATGGACACATAAGTCCTTGTTGCTCAAAACGGCGTCGTTTTGTGTGCTGAACCTTCTTCAATGACGCTGAACCTTGTTCTTCTGATAGCAATGGTGGCCACCAACATCCTCTCACTCTATCACCTCTCTTCAACTCTCCAATTGCCAAAATTACCACCTCTCCCGCCGCCGTTGCTTCTCCCAAACCGCGCCGCACAAACCTTCATCCCTTCTCCCTCAAGCCCTTTCCCTTCTTCACTCTCCGATTTCTCTGTAATTTGGGACCATTACCCTTGCAAATCCTTCGATTGCTTTCACCACCAAAACCCTAACCTAGGCTTCAACCCTTCCTCTGATTCGTCCAAGTTCACAACCTACCGGTGTTCGACGGAGTGGTGGACCTTGTGCAGTGCTGGCGTACCGTGAACCAGTGAATTCCGATGACGATGATAGAGTTCTTGCTGTTTGATGTGGATAGAATTTTGAGAGGTGGATGGTACTTGTGGATTGATAGATTCTTCAGCAAAGAGGTGGACCTTAAAAAGCTGTATGCGCCATTGATTGGGAAATTAGGTTACAAGAATGCACAACGGCAACCTCCACAACGTACTCCTCCGCCGAAAATCTCCTGAGCTCATGTGATGGCAGACAAGATTTTCTGTCGCACTGGACGTCGTGAGAGGGTTACAACTTCTTCACTCCTGCGACCCTCCGGTGATTCACGGCGATATTAAGCCCAGTAATGTTCTCTTGGACCAGTCAAGATAGGAGACTTTGGACTTGCGAGGTTCAAGACGGTGAACAGGTTGGAAGCTGAGGCTTTAAGCTACGAGAGTGACGGTGTCTCTGTTTTGAGGAGCAATCTCCGGAAGGACCAATTCCATTGTATGATGCAGTTGTGAAGAAAAATGGGAAGGGTGTGGGGGGAAATTTAGTAAATGAAGAGAACGGAGGTTCATCGGGTGCTGTGTTGAAGGATTATGTGATGGATTGGATTGGGAATGACGTTAGAATGCAAAGACCCAAAGCTAAGTTGACTGCTTCTGCTTCTACTGCTTCTACCAATGCAAAGGATGAGAACAACAACAAGAAGAAGCACAAGAGTAGTAGCAGTAGTAGTAGGAGGAAACTGGAATGGTGGAAATCTATGGATGATCGAGGACAGTGATGTTTTGAAGAAGCAGAGAAGAAGGCCTGTGAGGGAATGGTGGAAGGAGGAGTATTCTCAAGAGCTTGCTTAATTAATATATGCTATTTTGAGACAGAGAGATTTTTTTGTCCATTTTCTAAAACCGACCTTTCACTAATGTGCCACATGGGCAGCCTAATGTAATGCTAGGTAAGCAGAACGGAGCCACGTCAGATTTTTCTGTTGAGTCTGACGGAAGTATTTGTACGGAGGGACTAATCCGTCCAACTTTTAAAAAGGCGAGGGACTTAAAAGTATTTTTCAATTGTCGGGAACAAAAATGTCTGCGGAATAAAAGGTTAGGGACCTATTTGTCCTTTCTCTAAAATTAAACTCATAAATCATTACATGGAAAAATCTATTCTATTTAATGTTCACAAACACTTTTTAATTATTCTAATTAATTATTGGTAATTTTATATGTAAAAAAATATATAGGGGCATTTTGGGAATGTGGAAGTATTTTTATAAGGAGCGCACAGAGGCATAGACAGTTCCATGTATCTAGGAATAAACTCTCTCTCTCACTCTCACTCTCACTCTCACTGGCTGCTTATCTCTTTGCCTTCCTCCTTTCTCCAATGGCCACCAAAAACCATGCCGATGACCCCACGGACACCGAGAAGGCCGCCAACGGAGGAGACCCTCCGTACGAAAGATGCCCCATCGAGGAGGTGGCTCTTGTGTTGCCGGAGACCGACGACCCTTCTCTTCCGGCGACGACTTTCAGAGCCTGGGTTTTTTGGATAACCTCATGTGTGCTCCTCATCTTCCTCAACACCTTCTTCACCTTCAGGACTCAGCCTCTCACCATCTCCGCCATCCTCATGCAAATCCTTGTTCTTCCCATAGGAAGGTTCATGGCTGCCACTCTCCCCACAGACCACTACAACTTTTTTTGGCTGGCGCTTCTCCTTGAATACTTGCCCTTCAAAAAATTACACGCCCACGAGATATTTAGATCTACAAGCCTAATATTAATCACCAAAAAAATTTCCAAATAATAAGACTTTTCATTTTGTGAAATAATGATTTGAAAAAAAAAAACTGTAAGTTAATCATTCAATTACAACCACAAGCAAATTATAATAAGATTAATAGTCATAATTAAATTGTTAAAATAAAAATTTATTTTTTTATATTCATTTAAATAAAAAAATCCTGATAAAAGATACACACAAGTAATTAAATGATATGAAATCACTAAAATAGAAGGCAAAAATGTTTTTATTCGTCCAAATTACTAAATTATATTAGGTGTAATAGCTTTATTCTAAAATGCATATTTCTCTAGTTATTCACTAAAAAATTGAAAAAAAATGTTTGTACATTGGTATTAGTTTTTAATTTTACTTTATGATTATGATACGGAAAAATATAGGTAGACAATAAAAATATTAAACAATGTAAATAATGGATATATCGAATATTTATTTTACTAGATGTACAGATAGTTATTCTAATATTAAAATTTAGGTGAATAATTTAAAAATATAGTGTGTTTTGATTTAAATGGTGGTTTTTCATATTGTTTAACAAAATTATTGGTTAACATAACCTTATGATATTATGATTCTACTAATAATTTTTTTTTTTGTGAAAGTCATTCCAACTTAACAAAACCATTTAAAATTCTCACACTTGATAACTTTATAATAATAATAAAAATACATCTAATTTTTATTTTCAATTTTGAGGGCCTGAAATAACAGTTGTTTTTTTTTTTTTTGCTAGAATGGTTGTTTATAATGGTTGGTCTTTTTTTAAGTAACAATAATGATGTGGTAGCTTAGTCCCAAATTTCATTCCTCCAAAAACTCATCTCATGAAAAACAAATTTTAGTATAAATAATTTGGATAAATATAAATTGTACCCCAAACATGGGTACAGTAACTATTTCACTAGAAAGTAGAAGACTCTCCTTTAACGGTGAATTCTTACATCACTTATTCACAGGTGTTATTGCTCATTGGCACACGGGGTGCTACTACAATTTCATTGTACCTTACTCCTAAACGTGAGTATTGATATTTCTCATGTTGCATCTAATGCGTTTTGTTTTTTTTTTATTCACTTTTCATAAATGTAGTTACCCACAATATCTTCTCTCTTTTTTCGTTTATCTAAAAGTTTTATTTATTTATACTTTGCTCTAGAGACATAAATGTTTAAAAAAATATGAAAAACTAATATAATTGGTATACAAAATGCATAATAGGAATATTTTTGTAATTAAAATTAGATGATAATTAAATTAATTAATTATTATTTATTTTTAATTTTAAATTCAACTCAAATAAATAATTCATTATACATATTGTATAAATATTTCATTTGCTCTCTAACAGAATTTTAAATATTTATATACTTTTGTATATAAAAATTGACAAATGTTAGTTGATTCCAAAAAATAAATTAGTAACATCTTTGTCTATATAACGACCAAATAGGCAAATAGTAGTAATAACAATAAATGGAAGAAATGCAAACTTCTGTGGAGTTCTTCCTCGATCAAAGGGTGGTCCATGGTTTTGTAAATTGGAGAATTCGTAGTGAATATTGAACAGAGAATATTAGCACACTACCAAGGTCCTTATGAAACCGTAACATGGAAAGAAGGAAGAAAGAAAGAGAGCAAGAAATGAACCTAAAGAGAGAGAGACTTGAGCAAAGTTTGATGGCCACCACGTATCAACAGGATCAACCAGATGCCTCCTCAAAATCCCAGCCCATCCATACCCCAACAATACCTGCAACCCAATTCAGAACATTTTTCACTTTTTAAAAAGAAAAACTTTCCACAGCAGATTGAGACAAATAAGACCAGAATATTTGCTTCAAAGATATAATAATAATAATAATAATAATAACAAAAAACAAATCCAAAAGAAAAGGACTTTTACTGTTGAAAATTCGACTAATCTGTCACACTTTTTGCATGTATTAAAAAAAAAAACCAGCAATTTGAAGATAGGATTGTGTATATAAATAACGACAGATTTTGAAGACAGATTTCATTTATATAAGGGGAAAAGACAAAACAAAACAAAACAAAGAAAAAGAAGAAAAACAATTAAGATTACATCCTGGCATCTCCATTCAAACAAAAATGAGCAAGTAAGAGCTCCAGTTGAAAATGAAGAACAAGGAAAAGATTAAAAACCTGGGTAGTTAAGACAATCTGAGGAGAGCACAGAGAAAGGTCAATGATTGTTTGTAATAAGCCTTCATAACAGTGATGGCACCAATGGAGTAAGCATCTCCGCCACCAGTGGAAACACCACAGTTGGCGAAGATGGTGATGATGACGTATTCCTTCATGTTGAAAGGGCCAGGATTCAAGGAGAAGCGCCAGCCAAGAAAGTTGTAGTGGTCTGTGGGGAGAGTGGCAGCCATGAACCTTCCTATGGGAAGAACAAGGATTTGTATGAGGATGGCGGAGATGGTAAGAGGCTGAGTCCTGAAGGTGAAGAAGGTGTTGAGGAAGATGAGGAGCACGCATGAGGTTATCCAAAAAACCAGGCTCTGAAAGTCATCACCGGAAGAGAAGGGTCGTCGGTCTCCCGCATCACAAGAGCCACCTCCTCGATGGGGCATCTTTCGTACGGAGGGTCTCCTCAGTTGGTGGCCTTCTCGGTGTCCGTGGGTCATCGGCGTGGTTATTGGTCGCCATTGGAGAGAGGAGGAAGGCAAAGAGATAAGCAGTCAGTGAGAGTGAGAGAGTGAGGGAGAGAATTGATGTTTTTTTTTTTTTTTATTTAGGCAAAAGTTAGACACCAAATAAAAGACACCATAAAATTATCCTATAAAAATACTTTCCCATTCTCAAAATACACAGTTCCCTTTTCCACACTCATTCTTATCACGAAAGTTACTTTTTATTATTCCCTTTCTTTTTCCGTTAAGAAAATCAACTACCTTTTTCCTTTAATAAAATAACTACCCCTAATAGGTAATACACTGATGGAATCTCTAGTTCCATGTTGTGATGGCAACAAAGACAATGATAAAAAAAACAAAAGTTGCAATGCTCTTTTAAATTCCATTTGAGAAACGGAAGAAGTGAATTCACAGATGTATGTTACTTACTTTGCAAATCCCTTGAGAGCAATGTCATCTCTGTCAAAATATGCAAACAGGGTGGTATACATAGGAAGCGTTGTACTCCACACTGCATTCTTACACCAAATAAATCATCTCACCATAAAAATAATTAATAACAACAACAAACTATGATAACTATACAAATTCTAAAAATATAGAAGATCTATAATTCTATATAGAAAACAAGATAAAAGTGAGAAATCATGAGAATTCTTACTTAATCTGCTCGTTAATAGCGGATTCAGATTCATCAGCGTAGTTCTGACGAGCCAAAGAAACATTTGATGTTACAGGAACAGCAAAAGCATCCTTCTGACAGAGATGACATTGCTCTCAAAGAATTAGCAAAGTAAGTAACATACATCTGTGAATTCACTTCTTCCGTTTCTCAAATGGTTGTTGAAAATTGCAAGTTCTTTAAGGAATCAAGTGAAGAAGAAAGAGAGCATGCTGAGAAGCTTATGAAGTATCAGGTTGGTGTTGGAACTCTTGGTTTTAAGGATGATTATGTTATGTGTGTTATGTTTTAAATACCTTAGTGGTCAAAATTTTATTGAAAGATCTTTAGGAAAAGGGAGAGAAATGATTATAGTAATTGATGTTGTATAGCCATATGTCCAAACCATTTTCCTAATGCTCAATTAATTAATTAAGATCACATACTATTAGTGCCTTGAATGAATTGTTTGAGTTTGCTAGTGTTGTTGGTTACTACTTGGCTCTTACGATATATGTGTTATGAGATCTGTGATTCTGATTGGTTCAGAATATTCGCGGCGGTCTAGTGACACTGCATCCCATCACAGGTCCTCCCTCAGAATTTGCACATGCTGAAAAGGGTGATGCACTCTATGGTAAGTTCCCAATAGTCATTTACCTTGATTTTTCTCTGTTTTCAGATTGATAAAAATAGTGCTATTAGTTGTGTTCTGCAATATAATTTAATCTTATTTTGTTCAATCCATTATCTTAGTTGGGTGTTGAGCCTTTCCTTTTTATTGCTTCTGTTTGGGGTTGGACCTTGCTAGTTAGGCTTTTAATGACAGGGTGAAGGGAATAACCAATTGCTTAGCAAATTATGTACGCATGTATAATTTGAATAATTTATGTTTATTATAATTTATAATAAATTAGAATATTATGTTTTTTCAAATAATAAAATCACATACGTTCCTACCATTTAAGGGATTTAAAATCTTTATACACATTCTAACTTTAATAATATATAAATATTATTTTTTTCAGAATCATGTATTAATATTTATGTTTCTTCCGTAATATTTGTTACTAATATTATATAATATATTAATATATTAATGTATTATGTAAAACATATATTTAAAGTATTTTTTTTATACACATTTAGTATTATTAACAAAGAAATACTATTATTGTTTTAAAGAATTCATTTTTTAAGTATTGATAGCTTGAAAGTATATTAAAATTATAAATAATATTACATGTACACTAAAATCAGCCACTAAAGTCAGCTACTAATATAAAATACATATTGGAATACAAATACACATTGAAATAAATTAAACCACACATATATTTATACACAAATACATTGGTGGCTGATTTTACTGTACAAATAGTATTTTTATAAAATTATATGACATACTATCATATTAGCATTATTTTTTAACTTAATTACTTGAATATATTTGCACTTGATGAAAAAAACTCATAAATGGTAAAAAAAATAAAATAAAAATGTTTAAAAAACTTAAATATTACATATCTAACTTAAATAGATATAATTTATCATATTCAAATATAATTGGCATCTGAGTTAACAAAAATAATTCGGGATGAAACATATAATGAATATAATGCATTGTAAATAATTGTGTAAAGATAATCTTGACTACAAGGACCAAAAAAATTAAATAAGAACATTCATTATATAATTAAAAAATAAAAGAAAGGTTGGATTCATTAAGAATATCAAAATTATTATTTATATACCTTAAAAAGGATAAATTTTGATAAATTAAAAAATTTCATTAAATGAAATAATTAAAAAAAAAGAAAATTAAAAAACAAAAATAAAATATTTTGACTCTAAAACTTATGCTTATTAACGGTAAATAAATTTAGAATATTAATACACATTCTAATTTTAATAATATATAAATATTATTTTTTGTCATAATCATGTTTAATATTCACGTTTTTTTCATAAAATTTGTTACCAATATTATATAATATACTAATATATGTAAATTATTACGTAAAACAAGTATTATAATGTCTCTTGATCTTTATGGTTTTTCTTCTTCATTATAAATGAGAGAGAATTCATATGTTCTAATCATATGGTTGTTTTTATTCTAATTTGTTAACAATTGATAACATTTATAGATGTCATGATATTAATGTTAGTACTTTTATAAGATTGAGCATTGCCTTGATGTTGAATGCATGAAAGTGAGTTGAAGGAATGATATGGCGCCATAGAAAAGAAAATGTTATGCAAGTGATGACATTCATTTCTATATAATAATTATTATGTTCAACTTGCTTTTGTATAAGGCAGCTTTTAGTCTGTAATTTAATGCTCAAAGTTATTATGTTCAACCAATTAAAAGAGTATGTCAAAGTTATTTATTTTTCAATTTTTACTTATTTATTTATTTATTTTGTGTTGTATCTATGCAAATTTTTTCAGGTTTCTAAAATATCATCATGCTATGATTTTTTAATAGTTCTGTTTAGTTTATCCTTCCAGGTTATATGGAATTAATATTTGTGGTGAGGAAGGAGAATATGAAACGTCAACTCTTTTGGATATGTATTAGTGATTCGAAGATATGATTATATGACAGAGTACTTTCTTTTATTATAAATATTATTTAACTTTTAAATTTATCCAAATTTTTTATCAACATATCATGAGATTTTGTTTTTGACATGGAGTAGCAATGGTGATATGTTAACCGAAATACCAAAAATATAAATTGAACCGAAATATTTGTGAGAAGTATAAAAATTGAACCGAAAGATTTGTAAGAGTACAGAAATCGGACAGAAGGATTCTTTTAAAAAAATTTTAAAAAATTTGAAGTATAGAAATCGGACCCTCCGATTTGTGTATCTTCTACACTTTTAAAAAATATCAAAAATTAATAAAATTACAATGTTAAGTATATCACTACTTTTACTTCTATATACAAAAAAAAGAGCCACATATGATAGGACATAGAAGACATTCAACTTGCTTGAGAAAAAAAATATTCCCAAAAAGTCAGGAGTGAATATTTGCTCAGATTTTGCGCCACTTTTATTCTCAATAGAAAAAACTGAATTCATTATCAAAGGTCTAAATACTTTAGGAATTTTTTTAAATAAAATAAAAAAAACTAATTATTTTTTAAAATCTTATTTTTTAATTTTTCAGATACGGTTTTTTTTAGATTTAAGATAAGTTTGTCACATTTTAGTGGACCTAGACAAACTCCATTAATTTTATAGAGTTCGCCTAACTTTGATAAATTTCACCCTAATTCTTTCTAAAATCAACGAAACTCAAATTTTTAAGTCATTATCATGGTTTTCAAAAATACATAGGAGTACAAAAAATACATAAACAACAAACATGACTTTTAGACAATAATAATAGTTATTGTTGTCCGTTGTAAAGTTCCAAAATTTGAGTTAGCTAGATATTTTGAAACCTTGAAGTGAAGTTTGCCCTACATCCCAAAAAGATCGTATTTAAAAAATTAAAGTTAAATGAAATTTGGAGAATTAATTATTTTTTTATTATACTTTAGAAAAAAATCCAAGTACTTTTAAGTAGTATGTTAATCACAACATATATTTTAAAAGATAGGATTCAGATTAAACTTCTTGAAATAATATAGAAAATATCCAACAAACTTTTGTTGGGCCAATAATGCCTGAAGTAAAACAATATTGTCTCTTATGTTTTGGACCGAACATAATATAAAGAGGGCTTAGAGAGGTGTGATGATCCAAGTCCAACTTTCAGGTGTATAATTGTTCAAAGCTAAAATCAATTCACAATGCAACAACGGAATGCAGCACAGACAAAATATCAAGAGAACAAGAATGGTGAGAGGAAGAGAATTATTTGGAGGTCTCCGCCACACAACAGATTAAAGGTAAATATAGATGCTGGCATGACAGTTTCAGCAATTGTTATTAGAAACTGGCAGGAAAAGATCATCACTTGAACAACATCAACATTCACCACAACATCAGCATTAGCTGCAGAAGCTCAAACATATATAGAGGCACTCATTCTCATTAAAAATCTATAAATAGTGAATTGCATAATTGAAACACATTGCTTTTCTCTGATTCAAGCTATTAAGGCTAGAATGCCCATAGCGGAAGCGGATGCAATCATCAGAGACATTCTTCAAATGCTAGACGAGGCTCCGGACGTGGGAGCTACCTGCACTCCAAGAAAAGGCAACAAATTAACTAACCAACTGGCAACAATGACAGCGGTAAATGGACTAAGGAGACAGTAAACGTTTGATCCTCCTATGAAGTTTACGAACGTTGACAAAAGTACCCATAAACTAAGGAAATTAACGATGTACCCATGGACCCATGGAAGATGGGTTCTGTATGACAAAAGTATCCAAACCCTAATTTTTTATTGATTTTTTAATAAAATTTCCAAACTACCCCCACCCTCAACCTCAACTCACTTTTTCAATCTTCTATAACTCAATATGCACCTTTAAAACCCTTGCCATGGAGTCCAAAACTACTACAACAGACGAAATAAACCTTTATGGTGGGAGTTTTAGATAGTAACGCAACAGAGGATTGCACGCCAAGATTAACAAAAGAATCAATCAATACCGATGAAGAATCAGAGAAAGAATCATAAAGGAACAATTTTTAATCGTTTCAGTTGTTTTCTCCTTTTTTTTCTTAATTTAGGGACTTTCTTTGTGTGAAGACATGTGGTGAAAAAAATGGGAAAGAGCTCACCATACTAAATTTATCTGCTAGGAACCGGTCGAAGTCCTCTACCACCACCACCACCACCATTGATTTCGGCCTGGTCTATTATAGAAGTTGTTTTGGACTCCATGACAAAGGTTTTAAAGGTACAGATTAGGTTATGCAAAGTTGGAAAAGTGAGTTGAGATTGAGAGTGGAGGTAGTTTGAGAATTTTATTAAAAAATGAACAAAAAATTACAATTTAGATACTTTTGTCATACGAAACCCATTTTCCATGGGTACATCATTAATTTCCTTAGTTTATGGATACTTTTGTCAGCATTCGTAAATTTTATGGTACTTTTAGTAGTTTTTCCCAGGAATACAATCAGAATAGAAGCAGGCTTTGCAATACTTCAGCATGATCAATGGACGCCAAATCAAGTCAACGAGGTTTCAGTTTCAACCAACAAGCAAGATTCTAATCAGATGACATGGGAGGGTGGAAACGGAAACCCGTGACAGGCAACAAGCTGAAGAGGGAGAGCAGTCACGACCCATAGAGTTGCATCGGCACCGAAGACACCCGCAATCACGCTTTAAAAAATTGGAGAATGGAACGAGGTGGGGGCACGCTTTCAAAAATTGGAGAATGGAACGAGGTGGGGGCACCGAGGGACTTAATGCTTCGCAACAGACTTGGGGGCAAAGGAGCAACAAGGCCGAGAATTTGAACACTACTGCAGGAGCTTCAGGGCGGACCCAACACCAGGCGCTTCAAACATCCGGCGTTAGTGGCAAAGTGCGGCAACGGAAGAAGCCAGAAGGAAATATTGTAGATTCGGACTGAGGACAACATCGAGAAAGAACGCTTCAGGCTTCAGATCCATGCATCAAGTCTTTTACCTGTTGATAGAACTTCTGGCGACAACGGCAAGCACGGACAGAGTGCAATCGAAGAAGATGAACTTAGGTTCTATTACAGTCGGACACCAAGGGGTCGGATTATGGGGTGTTTCGGGTTCTGGTTGTTCGGCCGGGTCAGATTTCTGGCCCATGGCCATGTAAAAAAAAAAAACGCTAAAACTGTTGTGATAAGGATGGAATGAATGCCCATTTATTAATGTGGGCGGCTGAGCTTTTCAAAGCTTAAACTGAGAATTCATGAAGGTTGACTATTTGAATTTGTGTATCTATAAATAGAGGATTTGTCACGTAACATACACAGCAATAAACAAATCACTTCTCTCTCTTTCTTTACGTTGCTAATACTTTCTCTCTCTTTATATTAAACTTTTCTCCTCCCTCTTTCATACACTACTAATATATAATAGCAATAAATATATAAGTTTCTTCTATTATTATATTACGATAATTATATTGGTAAATATCAAAACTAAAGTCTTCTATTTATACTTATTTACTTTATATATTATATCTTCATTAGTTATTTATTTATTTTACAACACGTTATCAGCACGAAGCTCTAACGAAATTATTAGAAGACTTCAGGTAACAAATTTTTATTATGTTGAATCTCTTTCATCTTGAATATAATGCTTTTGATATATCTGGAAATAATTATTTACCATGGATATTAGATGCTGAAATCCATCTTGATTCAATGGATCTTGAAGATACCATTGAGGCTGAAAATAATACATCCCAGAAGGATAAAGATAAAGCCATATTTTTCTTTCATCATCATTTTGAAGTATGATTGAAAAATGAATACCCCACGTTAAAAGATCCTGCAGATCTGTGGAAAGACCTTGAAAAAGGTATAATCATTAAAAAACTGTGATACTTCCTCAAGCCCGATATGTTAGAGAAAATTTTTTCGACCTTCCATGCCTCTCGAATGTGCTCCTGCAGCAGCAGTATCGAGAAAAAGAATTTAAAAATATTTTGAGTTAATTTCTTGCCTTTTTTTGTTGCTGAATGCAACAATGAGTTACTCTTGAGAAATTATGAAGCGTGCCCAGATGGCGCCGCCCCATTTCTTGAAGCAAATGCGGCAAATTATAACCCCAGAAGAGGTAAATGGTAAGATTTTGATAACAAGAAAAATTATGGAAGGAAAAGAAATTATGTTCATAAGAAAGGGTCTCACCAAAAGTGGGATAAA
Source organism: Arachis duranensis (assembly GCF_000817695.3). Taxonomy (NCBI): domain Eukaryota; kingdom Viridiplantae; phylum Streptophyta; class Magnoliopsida; order Fabales; family Fabaceae; genus Arachis; species Arachis duranensis. The sequence goes on along the minus strand of NC_029772.3, from coordinate 104,248,632 downwards.
GAAAGAAACAATGGGCAAAATAAATCAATTGAGGATAAATGCTTCTGTTGTGGTGGAAAGGGTCATTGGTCACGTACCTGTCGTACCCCAAGGCACCTAGTTGATCTTTATCAAGCATCCTTGAAAAAGGATGACAAAGGAAAGGAAACAAATTTTGTTTCAAATGATGAAAATTCTACCACTCATTATGATGTATCTAATTTCTTTAAGGATTCTGAAGGAAATATTGGCCATTTGATCAATGATGAAATAGTTTAATATGTGTGTTTGTTAAGTATTCATGTGAATAATTTTACTGTGCATGTACTTTTACTTATTTTATTATTATTATCATTTATTTTTGAAGAAAAATGGCAAGAACATATTCTGAATATATTTGCCTTGCGGATAGTGCAAGTTCACACACTATTTTTAAAAGTGATATATATTTTACCCATCTTGTACCAAAAGAAGAGTATATTAATACTATTATTGGCTCGGACAATGTGATTGAAGGCTCCGGAAGAGCTATAATTTTGTTTCCTGGAGGAACAAAATTTGTAATAAATAATGCACTATTATCTACCAAGTCTCTGAGGAACTTGTTGAGTTTCAAAGATATTCGCTGAAATAGATATCATATTGAAACAATGAATGAGAGAAATCATGAATATTTATGTATCACAACTCATGATTTAAATAAAAAGATTATATTAGAAAAGTTGCCCTCACTTTCATCTCGGTTATATTATACAAAGATTAGTGCAATTGAATCACATGCCATTGTAAACCAGAAGTTTACTAGCCCAAATGAATTCATAACTTGGCATGATAGATTGGGTCATCCGGGAACAACCATGATGAGGAGAATTATTGAAAACTCTCATGGACATTCACTAAAGAACCAGAAGATTCTTAAA
>NC_029772.3:104205314-104247651 GCF_000817695.3 Arachis duranensis | reverse complement strand
TACCAGTAAAGATTGGATTTGAGTCCCCTGAATTCCTTGAAAGGATTCAAGGTGATATATGTGGACCTATTCATCCATCATGTGGATCTTTTAGATATTTTATGGTCCTTATAGACGCATCTTCGAGATGGTCACATGTGTGCTTATTATCTTCTCGCAATCTGGCGTTTGCGAGATTACTGACTCAAATTATTCGATTAAAAGCACAATTTCCAAAAAATCCAATCAAAGCAATTCATCTTGATAATGCTGGTGAATTTACTTCCCAAGCATTTGACGCTTATTATATGGCTAATGGAATAAGTGTTGAACATCCAGTAGCTTATGTTCACACACAAAATGGGTTAGTAGAATCACTTATTAAGCGCCTCCAATTAACTGCTAGACCCTTGCTTATGAGAACAAATCTCCCAACTTCGATTTGGGGGCATGCTATTTTACATGCCGCAGCACTTATTCGTTTGAGACCAACGAGTTACCATCAGTTCTCTCCTATGCAATTAGCTTTTGGCCATCAGGCAAATGTTTCCCATTTAAGAATATTTGGGTGCGCGATATATGTTCCCATTGCACCACCTAATCGCACCAAAATGGGACCCCAAAGAAAATTGGGGATATATGTTGGATATGATTCTCCCTCTATAGTGAGGTATCTTGAGATACAAACTGGAGATGTATTTAAAGCACGGTTTGTGGATTGTCATTTTGATGAATCAAAATTTCCAACATTAGGGGGAGAGAATAAGCTTCCTGAAAAGGAACTTAATTGGAATGCATAATCGTTGATGCATTTAGATCCTCGATCAAGGCAATGTGAACTAGAAGTTCAAAAGATTATACATTTGCAAAGAATAGCAAATGAGTTGCCTGATGCATTTTCCGATACAAAGAGGATAACCAAATCTTATATAGCAGCGGAAAATGCCCCAATTCGAATTGATGTCCCAGTAGGACAAGTAGCCATTGAGGCAAATTCACGCCAGAAGCGTGGCAGGGCAGAAAATGCCCCAATTCGAATTGATGTCCCAGTAGGACAAGTAGTCACTAAAGCAAATTCACGCCACAAGCGTGGCAGGCTTGTCGGTTCCAAAGATAAAAATCCTCGAAAGCGAAAAGAGGTAAATACTATTCCTGTTGAAAAAGACATAGTAGAGACACCTGTAGTTGTCCAAAATTCTGATATAATGTTAACGCCAGAAGACGTTCAGGTACCTGAAAATTGTGAAAATGACGAGTTCTTAATAAATTATGTCTTTACAGGAGAGAAATGGGACCGAAATAAGACAATTGTCAATGAAATATTTGCATATAATGTGGCATTAGATATCATGCATGAAAGTAAGGATCTTGAGCCAAGATCAGTCGAAGAATGTCGACAAAGGAATGATTGGCCAAAATGGAAAGAAGCCATGAAGGCTGAATTAGACTCACTTGCAAAATGTGAAGTCTTTGGACCTGTAGTCCGTACACCAAAAGATGTAAAAACTGTTGGATACCGGTGGGTATTTGTGAGAAAACGAAATGAGAAAAATAAAGTTGTGCGCTATAAAGCCCGACTTGTGGCACAAGATTTTTCACAAAGGTCCGGTATAGATTATGAAGAAACATATTCCCCTGTAGTGGATGCGATAACATTGCGTTATTTGGTCAGTTTATCTGCATATCATAAACTGCATATGCATTTAATGGATGTGGTAACAACCTATTTGTACGGCTCATTAGATCGTGATATCTATATGAAAGTCCCTGAAGGATTAAAGATATCTAAACCATCCAGTGAATATTCACAAGGGTTATACTCAGTTAAATTGCAAAGATCTTTATATGGTTTAAAGCAATCTGGACGAATGTGGTATAATCGTCTTACTGAGTATCTGGCCAAAAACGGATTCAAGAATGATGATATCTATCCATGTGTTTTCATAAAGAAAACCATATTTGGATTCATTATAATTGCTGTGTATGTTGATGATTTAAATATCATTGGGACTCCTGAAGAGATTCTGACAATTATAAAAACTCTGAAAGAAGAGTTTGAGATGAAAGATCTTGGAAGGACTAAATTTTGTCTTGGCCTGCAGATCGAGCATACAAAAAATGAGATCTTTATTCATCAAGCGACATACACAGAGAAGATCTTAAAAAGATTTTATATGGATAAGTCACATCCTTTGAGTACCCCAATGATCGTAAGATCTTTGGATATGAAAAAGGATCAATTCTGTCCTAAAGAAGAGAATGAAGATATTCTTGGTCCTGAAGTACCATATCTTAGTGCCATTGGAGCGCTAATGTATCTTGTCAATAATACGCGACCTGACATATCATTCGCGGTGAATTTACTAGCAAGATATAGTTCCTCTCCAACCAGAAGACATTGGAGTGGAATCAAACAAATCTTTCGATATCTTCATGGAACAGTTGATATGGGGTTGTTTTATCCCTATGGATCAAAGTCACAACTAGTTGGCTATGCAGATGCCGGATACTTGTCTGATCCACATAAAGGGAGATCTCAAACATGATACTTGTTTACATATGGTGGTATAGCTATATCATGGAGGTCCACGAAACAGACGATAGCAGCAACCTCCTCTAATCATGCTGAAATACTGGCGATTCATGAAGCTAGTCGCGAGTGTTTTTGGCTAAGGAGTGTGGTCCAATATATTCTGTCATCATGTGGACTGATTGATCAGAAGATAGCTCCAACTGTCCTGTTTGAAGATAATACAGCATGTATTGCTCAACTTAAAGGTGGATATATCAAAGGTGATAGAACAAAGCATATTTCTCCCAAATTTTTCTTCACTCATGATTGATGTCCAACAGATCCGCTCAAGTGACAATCTGGCAGATTTATTCACAAAGTCACTCCCAAAATCCTCCTTTGAAAGATTGGTACATGAGATTGGGATGCGTCAATTTCGAGATGTTAAATGATGTCGACAAGAGGGGGAGACTGTACTCTTTTTTTCTTGGTCAAGTTTTTTCCCATTGGATTTTTCTTGACAAGGTTTTTAATGAGGCAGTCCCTATCACTAAAGGATATTGTACTCTTTTTCCTTCACTAAGGTTTTTTTTTCCCACTGGGTTTTTCTTTAGTAAGGTTTTAACGAGGCAATAATCCTAAATGAGCATCCAAGAGAGAGTGTTGTGATAAGGATGGAATGAATGCCCATTTATTAATGTAGGCGGCTGAGCTTTTCAAAGTTTAAACTGAGAATTCATGAAGGTTGACTATTTGAATTTGTGTATCTATAAATAGAGGATTTGTCACGTAACATACACAGCAATAAACAAATCACTTCTCTATCTTTATATTAAACTTTTCTCCTCCCTCTTTCATACGCTACTAATATATAATAGCAATAAATATATAAGTTTCTTCTATTATTATATTACGATAATTATATTGGTAAATATCAAAACTAGAGTCTTCTATATATACTTATTTACTTTATATATTATATCTTCATTAGTTATTTATTTATTTTACAACAAAAACCAGTTGTTTTTGAAATATATTGATAAAATAAAAGAGATAGAGAAAATCAATTGTGCCTCTGTCATAAATCCTATGAGATGTTTACAATTTTGTCACTTATAATTATAAATTTAGCTTGTATATTAAACTAAAAAGAAAGTAAGTAGTATTTAGAATTTAAAATTGCATGTATTAATTCAAAAAATCTCTAGCCTTATATTTAATGTTGGTTTTTTGAACATTAACTCAATACATAATAAGCTAAGAAAAGAAAACCGAGTTTTAAAAAGCCAACAGTTGTAGCACTCATGGCTTATTAAGTACTTACTGAGTTGGTTAACATTTTAGGTTGCTTAGGGTGCATGGATTGGATATATTGATTATTCAGGAAAAGACATTACCTGGATCTTTGAACTCTGGAACAACAAAAGAAACATTAGGCATTTGGAACCTGCTTAGTAGGAATGCATTTTTCCCTTTTCTGAAAAACTATATCTGATTCCTTTGAAGCCTAAAACACAGTGAAAAAATGACTATACTTACAAATAGACAAGGATTAGTAAGTAACTAGTGGAAGGGATGAAATTCAGATCATACATAAATAAATTTAATATATTATGGCCAAAAATAGATGATTCGTGTGATCAAAAACTTCTTCTCTCATTCTTTTTTTCACTGGCTTTCTGATTTCTGCACATACAAAGCTGAAAGGGCTACATTCTTCATATTGTTGAGTTTCGCGGTTTATAGGCAAAAACTCATGCTGCTGAATCTTGTAGCTCACAGCATTGTGCTTTAGAGAAAGGAGATGGCCCTCTTGGAAGAACTTCTATCATTTTTGTAGCGCTCGAGGGTTTTATATTCTTCATGCATGAATATCGATGCAGTTTCTTTACTTCCCATTCTTCTTATCTGCAACACACTCAACCATTTTATCTTCATTTAATGATTTCAACAAGTCTAAGCACAACTACACAAAACATACTGCAGTTTTGTATTGTAACTATCAGCTATCAGCTTGAAACTGCTGTAATACCTTTCTGAAACCACGATCGCCGGACAGTACGCCGTATGTGTCGCTCATGTCTTTCTAAGATCTCATCGACGGTGTGCATTTGAGATATTAAGGGTCCTGAAAAATCAACTGTGTCTCCTTGGTCCTGTGAACTCTGTAATGAAGGAAGTAAATGAAAATAAAGTCTCAGCAAGGATGCATAAATTGCATAAAGCTAAAACAAAACAATGCTTGATCCATTTATGCTCTTGAGAAAAACAAAATTTCTCTTTGAAGTCAAATAATTGCCTAGCGTCTAGCATTACAAGTTCCAAATTTCATATAGATCAGATAGTAAAAATCACCTTATCAATGAAAACAGAACAAGATAATGTAATATCTCAGTCACATAATTCTATCCTAATCTTATCAATGAAGCTGGAAAACTGAAAGTAACTTACCAGGTTACTTCTCTTGGATAATGAGTCTTCTCTGTGATAAAGTGTCATAGATAGTTCTTGTGAATGGTACTCATCAGAAGTATCAAATGAGTCGGGACGATCAAACTTATTCCACTGGTTCTGCATTACAAGCTTAGAAATTTCAAGTAGATCACGGCCCCTAGAGTTGGAGCGTCCTCCACAGAATTCCTTGTTTTCATAGTTTCTGGATTCAGAATTATTCCTTGAAGTTACTGTCGAAGTTTCTAAGGAATTATACAAGTGCCCTCTTGAAATTGATCGAGAATGTGCTCTAATTGAGGTGTCATCTTTACGCCTTTTCGCCCATGCAAAGCCACTTGATTTTGAAACTTGCAATGGTCCTGGAAAGGGAATATCTACTTTTGTTTCATCCTTCATATGGGAACCATCTTGTTCTTGTGGTTTATCACTAGATAGCTTTGGTGCCTCCTCATCTATGTCAATGTTCTCTTCTTTAAGGACTTGGCAAGAGCTATCATCAACTTTTTGTCTTTGGGAAGTTTGAATTTGACTTGTCAAATCCTATGGGAGAAGAATAAGAGCTAAAGTAAGATTCTGATTATGATAATTAAAAGATTGGCATATTCATAAGGAACAAAATGATGCAGAGGGAGAGGAAGCAGGAGAGACCTCAGCTGGGGCTAATTTACTGAGTGCTAGTGGCTTTCTTGATGGTTTTCGTGATTCTGCTCTACAAGCTCGGCCGCTAATCTTTTTCCTGGATGTTCAACACTAAATGAATCCATGAAAACATTGCAACTAATATTTGAAAAATTGAAACTTAAAAGAATGAATTTGTTATGCTCACTATTGTAAAAAAGGTTCCAAATACTTTTTTATAGTCAATTTGGTGTACCGTTAAAAGTTGGAGTGAAAAATCCAGGGATTAACATATCTTAACAACATTTCAAGACACACAAACCTATTTCTAGAGACACCAGATGATGTGTGATAATTTTAGCCTGCTTTTGCCAATAAATCTGCATAAATAGAAAGTTAAAATGATTTTCACCTTTTTGACTCCTCCTGGTGCTTTGCGTCAATCTCCTTGCTAGGTGGGTATATTGGCATGCTTGATGGATCACATGCATATGGTTTTGTTTTGAAGTACTGAAAGTGATACTTTGTTATCAGAAAAACTTGCATAGTCCAAAATCAATGCTTCAACAATGCATGGTGGCACAATAGAAAATTAAAAAAGTTGCCAAGTATTGTCAAACCCAAAGGAGCTTACTTAGTTGTTCAAAGGAGTGTTTTCCAAATAATCACTGCGAAAGAATAACCTTTCGGCAATTTACAACAAATACAAAGCTAACTCTGTACAGCTTAGCTAACTAACCTCTGATGAGAGAGCAGATGTGGCAGTCCCACGTTTGCTCGGTTGGACAGAAAGAAGCGTTTGTAGCACATTTATGCTGGTCGCAGGCAAATCTTTAAACGTCTCCCAGAGGCTACTATCGTATGGTTGTTGTGGCTTGAACAAAGTTGCATGAGGAAGTTTGGTCTTTTTCCAGTAGTCATCAGGTGGAGAGCCGCAGAGCTTGAAGATTTTATGCAATTGTTCAACCTGCATAAAAAAAAAAAAGAAGAAATAGTTTACATGTGTTTCAGAAGCAGTGTCAAGCAAAAAAATTGGAGTTACCATTCCCGGTTAATTCCGTTTATTATTCATAACCTTGTTAAAACTCAACCTATTTCATTTGATTCCACTCTCCGAGTACATGGAATTAATTTTGAAATTTAGAAAGCAAGTTGGATATAGTAATTTCTTCCTTTTGCCTAAACAATGAATAGAGCTCAAATCAGATTTTAAGCACCAGTTCATGACATGTGTTTCGTCTTTCCCCCCTTCATTCAACTTTCAGACTAGTTCTAATACATCTCACAAAAGGCGAATCCTCAGACAAAATATTAAACAAGGAAGGAAAAGAATTCCATACTTTTTGAAAAAGGTTACTACCTCAGTTCTTCCCTGAAGTATAGGCTTTCCAATAAGTAGCTCTGCAAATACACAGCCAACACTCCAGAGATCCACAGATGGGCTATAATCTGTCGAGCCGAGCAAGAGTTCTGGCGGACGGTACCACAAGGTGACAACACGACTTGTGAGGGGCTGCTTGTTTCCTGAATTGCACCAGTTTGCCAATCCAAAATCTGCCACCTTCAATATGCCTTCATCATTCACCAAAAGATTCGATCCCTTGATGTCTCGGTGCATCACACCCTTCGAGTGACAATGCTCAAGACCAGATAACAACTGTTTCATGTAGCATTTAATCTGCACAACAACAAATTGTGTCCTTTCAATAAAGACAAGAAGCAAATTGGAACTCAGTTCCAGAAATTAGCACTAACACAAATACCTGTGATTCACTAAACTTGATTTCTGGTCTAGACAATAGCCCTGTGATGTCATGTTGCATGTACTCAAACACAAGGTAGATGCTACAAGACAACCTGGAAGTAATCAAGCCCTCCAATTTGATGATGTTGGGATGATCAAGCCTTCTTAGAATCATTATCTCCCGCGCCATAAACCGGACGCTCTCTGGCTCGAAATTGTCAAACCTGACCTTCTTCAGAGCCACTATCTTCCCAGTCTCAAGCTCCTTTGCTCTGAAAACACTACTATATGTACCCTGCCCAATCTATCATTACAAAAAGAAAGCCAATTTTCAGAATAGTTACAGCATTGGCAGAAAAAGGAGCATTTTCAGAAACAACTCAGATATTCAAAATTCAAGTGTTAAGATTTTCCCAAATTACTATGTGTTAGCTAATAAAATAATCCTATTGATAATTCATGTTTAAGATTTTATTTAAGCAACATAGGTCAGATATAAATACTAAGTGCTTTAGTAATTTTCTCTTTGGAACAATAAATTATTTGACAGATGAGAGATTGAATTATGGTTATGCTACTTGTTCCCAGCAATTAAGTCATAAATTCGACAATGCAGCCCAATTAAACAAGTAAAGAAATAAAAAGAATGATAGGCTGAGAGGGATGAAGAAGTAGGAAGGAACCTTCTCAAGCTTCTCAAATGCATCAGCACGGAGGGGAACCCAACCCTGAATGGCCTCAGCGGCGACGGAGCTAAGCCAAGCGGGCCAACCGGCGGCCGCCTGCTCACCTTCGACGTACTTTTGCAAATTGCCGACCAGCCTGAAGCTGGAGGAGTCCCCCCGCCGGCGTGACGGACACCCCTTGCTTGACCACCACGCAGCCCATGAGGAGCTAAACTTGCTTCATTTTGGAAGTAAAGAGCTTTGCAGCAGCAGTTCATATGCCATTCTTGATTTCGCTTTCAGTGTTTTTTGTTTCCGCCAATTGCGGCCTTCTTTATCGACTCTTACATCACCGAAATCAGCGGAAAATATATCATTGTTTTTTTGCTCTCTCTGTTAGTCTTCTTTCTTTCTTTCTTTCTTTTGACAAATGCAATGCACAATTCATTGATTTAGTTATAAATGTTATATACTGGTATTCTGGGAAGGGGTTCGTTTGCTTTATGGTTTTCGCTTCTGATTTCGTTATGGGATGACTATTATTTATATTTAACTAATTTAAATACATATTTATATTTTAATTATTATTATTTTTGTATACGAATATGTTCATGTAATAAATAATTTTTTAGTTTTTCTCATTGTTTATGAATCACTTTTATTATAGAAGTAAAGTGCATATCACTTTTTTTTCCTTGTTATTATTAGTTGGTTTGTGTGAGTGGCATTGTTGAAAAGTGCATGGAATTGGATTGGGATATGTGTATGGAGATTTGTTTCGTTATTTAGTTTTGGTGACATGATCAATCATTATGGCTAAATGGTATTGGTTCATTGTTTGTGTGTTGTGATGCTTTATAGTTAATAAGTCTGTCTATCTAGGTAGTATGTGTGTAATTGGGTATATAAAATCTCCACTTTCTTTGTATTTAAGATTTGTTGATAGGAGATATTCTTTCTTTTTCCATACTTCATGCAACACCTCTCCCTTGCGTGGGGACACCCCAATCAGTAGTGGAAGGACTAAGGAGAAAGATGAAATCAATTAAAAAAATAAGTGTTTAAACTTGAGATAAAAAAAAAAAACAACAAATCTAACTAGAACCTTTTTCGCTATTGAATGTCTTGGTAAATTTTTAAGTTGTGTCAAAAGATCAAAGAATTTTAGCTAAGTTTATCATTCTCACATGCCTTAATAATTTTGTCATGTTTACTTTCACATCTTTTGTAGACTATAGTCCAAGCATTATTAGCTTGACAGGTAGAGGTAGTAATGGGGCAGGCACCTCCATGCTTACAAAATTCTTCATGGTTTGACACTATTTAAATAAAAAAATTCAGATATTATATTATTGGCTATCTTCATATCCTACATTTTGATATATTGACCACAGTTCTCATCTTTTGTGGAGATAATGTTATAGAATGTTGGATATAATATATTTCTGAGTAGATAGATAAGAGTCCCCATTTTGAGACCATCATTGAAGACATTAGTTATAACTTTACTATTTTAATTTGATTAATCTTGTGAATGGGTATTTCATATTTGTATGTGTTAGTTGATATAAGAATAAGAAAGGTTGATGTTTAATTAATTAATAATGGTTCTTTCCTGTATTAGTACATTGAAATTTTCTATCAAAGATAGTGCTTTTATTTAAAAAAAAAAAAAACTTGATGTATTAATTTCTGAGTTGAGTGAAAGAAGCTTCATGATGATGTGTGTGATGCATTAACCCTATCTACCTTATTAATATTGTCTCTACCTTATTTTCAGAATGTTGTTTTCTCACTAACCTCTGAAAAAGGGAAAACATAATGCAAGTTGCAACCCCACTATCTTCCTTTTTCTTTTCTTTTTTTCCTTTTTTTTTTTGGGTTTTTTTGTCTGTGGGAAAAGGAAATGATAGGGTCTAAAATGCGCCAAGCCTCTAGCAATTGTGCTAAGCATTATCATTGCAATTATGTAAAATATATGCTGTTTATAGGCTCCATGGAATCCTAGAGATAACAAGTTATGATGTTAATTGTTAACATAATAAATTTGTATTTGTTAAGTGTCCCAAAATAAATAAAAATAAAATAAAAAATATTTGTGTTTCTATGTATAAAGTATGGTATCTTTTATGTCTTATAGTGTCCTAATAAAAAATAAAGAATTTTTCTCTCGACACACTTAAATATTATTATGTGTCTGTTTGTCTAACTTTAATATATATGTATTGTTGAAATGAGTTTAAAAATAGTATATATTATTATTTATTAAAATAAAAAATTATTTTAAATACTTTATATAATTAAAAAATCAAAAAATACTTATATTTTATATATATATTATGTCTCCGTATCTTATAAAAAATTAAAATTTATGTATCTATATATTTTTGTATCGTGTCATGTTCCGTATTTATGTCAGTGTCTATGCATCATAGATTTCTATGTTTGTTGTTCTTAGATTTTGGGTTGAATTTTTTTTATCTAAAATTTTAAATACTTTATATGTCATTTTCTCAAAACTCACTATTTTTATGTATTTTTGTCCTAAGTTGATAAACAGTGGTAATTGGAACAAATTTTGAATCTTCCCTGCTTTTGCAAGTCTTCGTTATTATTCACTTAAATCATGTTTTAGTGGAGTTAGTGCAGTAGGATACTAATCTGGTAATAATTTTGTCAGTGAACCATTTCCTCAATCCAAAGGAAAGGCCATAGTAAATCTCAAGTGTATTATTAATTGTAAATTTGCAATGCAAGAATCCCCACAAAGCTGACCAATAGTCTTTTTTTTCCCCCTTTCATTTTAAAATTCTTTTTACCCACTTTTGTTATAATGAAATATTAAAGATTTAAAGGTGCAGCATGAGTTCTCTAGTACATGTGGTGTTATGTGTCGGCACTTATAAATTTATTTATAATTTTATATATTATTTTATTATAATTGAAATTCAATTTTCAAAACTTTAATAATAAATCTCTTTCAAACAAGGAAGAACTTAAAAAAGATGAATCTGATAATGATAACAATAATAATAAAAATCCATAGTTGCTTCCTCGAGCCTCCCGTGATCATACTCAATGCGTTTTGAAAACAAAGGTATAATTTATGACAAAATAGTTTCGGGTAAAAAAGCTTTAATTTTTTCAATATATTTAGTGCATACAAAATCTTTAAATTAAAATATTTTTGAAAATATTCTTAAAGGTGAAAACTCAAGTGCAGTCAACTTCATGTAAAGTTGACTATACCTAAATTTTCATCTAACGACTTTTAATTATTAACTTCATGTGAAGTTGATTATACTTGAATTTTCACCGTTCTTAAAAGACTTATTAAAAGAAAAACATTATTATTATTATTATGCCCTCCACCATGAATAATTCGAAATTCAAACACTTGACATTTGACAATGATGACAAAAGCTATATTAGTGCTACAAATAGACTCATTAATCGAGTTTTCATGCATTATCTGTGCAGCTTGAGAAAATGACAAGAAACAATTAAGAAAAAAGCGCTTGCACCAAACCAAGATTTAAAAAAAAAATTCGCCAAATCAACTATGATAATATGATGTATATATGTAAGGGCTTGTTTTGATGCAATTTTTAAAAAGGATTTTTTTTAATGATCTTTTTTAAAAGATTTTTTTATTAAAAGTAGAAGTGATTTTATGTTTGGATATTTTATATAATTTTTTTTATTTATTAATTATATTTAGATAAAATAAGATAAAAATATTTTTTTATTTGTTTATTATATAAAAAATATATATTTTTAAGGAAAAAAATTAAAAAAAAAAGATATAAATTAATATATATAATTTAATTTATTTTTAATATATATTTTATACTAGTAAAAGATATTTTATATTTTAAGATATATTTTATATTAGTAATTGATTTTAATATACACCTAAAATAGATGATAAAATAATTGTTTAATTAAGCAAACAAAATAAATGATTGAGCAAGATGCAGACCAAAATCCAAAAGAAAAGAAGTAACAACATTAAGTGTGATAGGTTGAACAAAGCATGTGAATTAATGGAGTCTGTAGTGATTAATTTCTCAAATCATTTGATGCTTGGTGGAGGGAATGCTTCACCTTCTAAATCTAATACACAAAAAGCAGACACCGAAAAGTGAATGGAAAAGCAATGAGTTATGAGTATGTAGTAGTAGTGATTAAAAGGAATAAAGAGTAAAGAAATGAAGAAGAAAAGATGGTGGTTGTGGTAGGTCAAAAGATTGGTTACAAAAGATGTCACTGTCCCAATTTGTCAACCACAAGTAGGGTTTATATGCTTTATAACTGTTGGTTTAGTTGGTGCTATAATAATGTTGACTCTATTCCGAGTTTCCGACATAGTGGAGAACATAACTATCTAGCAAAGTGAAATTATAAATAGCCATAGGTGTGTCATGGCTCGAGTTGAGTTAGATTTGAAATTAATAAGATTTTTTTAACGTGAATGTTCTAAAATATTTTAGAAGGTTTTAAAAAATTCTAAAAGATTCTAAAATTTTTTAAAAAATATAAAACATTTTAAAAGAATATGAATATACATAATAAAAGTGTCAAGAGTGATATAGAATGAAGGTCTATACATATTTAAATGAAAAAAATTACTAGTGACAGAATACCACAACACTAAGTGGACTGATCATTAAGATCAATGAAAACTCTCATGAAGATGTTTCTATTCGATTTTTTGCTTAAAAATGATTTTAAGGCAAGATGATAGTTAAAATATGAACACTAATTTATGTGTAATTTTATGAGAATAAATTAATTAAAGAAAGATTAAGAGAAAAATGGTAGATAAATTTGTGAGAAAAATATTTTTATTATTAATAAATAAACAACACAAAAATTAAAGATGTGAAATGATGGTGGAGAATAAGTGTTGAAACTTTCACTAATGTCACAAGAAGATGAATAAGCTCTTTTAAAATTAACAAAATTTAGGTAGAACTTGATGTAGAGTGTTCTAAATACTCAAGTGCTAATTTTATAAATTGTCTTGTTTGAAGTTGATCAACAAATGAAGAACAATGAGAAGAACTAGAAGAGAGCAAAGAAAAGAGATAACCTTACCAAGTTTTAGAGAAAAAAAAAGGTTCTTTTTGAATAGTTGGTTGAAATTTTTTTTATAGTCTCAAGTCATTTTAGAAGGAAAATACATTGTCCAATAGTTATAATGTCATATCTAAGGGTAATTAGCAAAAAGTGTCTTAGAGTGTTCTCATTATTTTAAGTTTTTTAACAAAAAATAGAGATAGGAAGGAAGTTGATCTCCACAAGTTAAGGTAGTAGTTTTGATACTGCTTCGAGTGGTCGTATCAAAGAAGTGTTCAGATAAAATAGTGTTCATGATATGTGACATTAGTGAATGGACATCTAGTTTGGTTCATTTTTAATTAAATGACATTCTCTATATCAAAATGACATTTATTTCCACCAATTTAGCTCCTAATTAAAGAGAAATTCAACTTTTTAGAGTGTTCTTTTTGGGTTTCTTTTTTTTTTTGTCCCAACACCTATAAAAAAAAATTTTACTCTTTTTTTTGTCATATTTTAAGTCATCTTAAAATCATTCATACATAATTAATTTTTATTTTTGGTATACAATCATAATTATGTATTCATAAAAAAATAATAAAAATATTATTGTGTATAGAATTTGAATGTTAATAGAGAAAATAAATAAATAATTAAAAGTAGATTCAATTTTTTTTTTTACATTTTTTGATAAAGAACAAAAAAAGATTTGTTTTAAAATTCTTTTATATAAAAAAGGATGAAACTTACATTTTTTTTTACTTTGTTATGAGTTTTTAAGTTTGAATAAAATACCTCATTTTGGAAAGATAAGGAGAAGAAAATAAGAAAATAAGCGAAAGGAGCATTTTCACTTTTTTTTTTCTACCTCTTCTAGGATAAAGAATAATTTTACATTTTCCTTTATTTGTCTTCAAATTTGGTAAGTATTTTTTTTCTGCTTCTTTTTTATTTCTTTTTTTTAGGTTTATTATTTTTTTTATTTTTTATTTTTTTTCTTATTACCATACGTTGTGAATATTTCTTTTTTTAAAAAATTTTTAGTACTCTGAATTATTTTTCTTGTATTTTTATATTCTTAGTATTCTTTAGTTTTTGTTGCTACTTCTTTAATATTTTCAATACCACTACAATATTTTTAATTTATGGTCACGATTTTTTTGGTTAAGTTTGAAAACTGTGGTCATAGTTTTTTTCCATGACCTAAAAAATACCTATGGTCACAGTTTTTTAGAAAAAGGTAATCTAAAAGAATTTATGGTCACAATTTTGGAGGTGAGTTAAAAGAATCTATGGTTACGGTTTTAAAGAGTGACCTAAAAGGGTTTATGATCACGGTTTTTTAAAAAAGAGTGACCTAAAAGGATCTATAGTCACGGTTTTGCAAGTGACCTAAAAGGATCTATAGTTATGATTTTTCAGAAAAAGATGACCTAAAAGGGTCTATAGTCACATTTTTTTAGGGTAACTTAAAGGGATCTATGATCACAATTTTGAAGAGTGACCTAAAAGGGTCTATGGTTACGGTTTTATAAAAGGGTAATCTAAAAAGGGTCTATGGTCACAGTTTGGGAAGGTAACCTAAAGGGATTTATGGTCACAGTTTTAAAGAGTGACCTAAAAGGGTCCATGGTCATGGTTTTGGAGGATGACTTAAAGAGATTTATGATCACGATTTTGAAGAGTAACTTAAAAGGATCTATGGTCACGGTTTCGAGGCGTGACCTAAAGAGATCTATAGTTATGATTTTAAATAGTGACTTAAAAGGGTATATAGTCACGATTTGAAAAAAATAATTACCAAAACGAGGTCTATGACCACAATTTTATTGCGTGAGCTAAAAAGCTCTATTGATATTAATTTGTAATTTGATAAATAAAATATTATGTATTTTTAAAATTTTATTGAGTTAATTTAGTCATAAATTATTTTTTAATCCCATATTTTAATCTAATAAATTAATTTAAAAACATATAAAAAGAATAATAATCATTTTTATGAAATTCGGCCGGTCGGACTGAGAATCCAGCCACATGGTCGTCAATCTGGGTTAAGTCATTATTTAAATCGGTTAAACAATTAATCTAGTCAACTTTAGTCAATTCCGATAAAATTCAGTCAAGTCCGTTCAAAATCGGTTTAAAACAACTTGGTCAAACCTAGTTAAACCCAATTAAACTAAAAAAAAAATTTTTATACAAATTTTTTTATTAAATATGTTAGGTAAATAAAACTAAATTATATTTACAACTCTAAAAAAATATTTTATTAGTTACAACATATTTTTTATTTCTATGATTGTTATTTTTTTTATAAATATTTAAAGAGTATAATAAATATAAACTAATTAATGGGTTATTAAAATTTAAAAATAATAATTAATTAAATACAAAATAAAACTAAAGAAAGAAGGCATTTATTATGAAAATAAAAAATAAAATTTTATATAATTATTTAATTATGACTGGTCAATCGGTTTAATTTGTGATCGACAGACTGAACTAATGATCTAATGATCCTATAGTCTGACCGGATTTATTATCAGTTCAGTTCCGATAACTATGATAATAACAAATTAAAAATAAAATAGAGAAAAAAATTAAAAATAATAAATAAAATAAAAAATTAAAAGTGTATTTTATTTTGTTATTGTTAAAGTCACAACCCCCTCCAAATTTTCTTCTCTCTGAGTTGAAAGAGAACCCTAACCTATCGCCACCGTCAAACTTTAGAATGTCACCACTATCGTTGCCGATAGTGATAACTAGTGGTTGCCGTCGTGGCCTCTTGAAGGTATGCTTGGCTCTCTTCTCTTAGATTCGATTCTTCTCGACATTGCCAGAAGGTCGATTCGGAGCTGTTGGTCATGATTTTGAAATAGAGTGACCATAGAATAAACTATGATCATTGTTTAAAACTAGGGTGACCATAGATTAGACTATGGTCACGATTTAAAACTAGGATGACCATAGAGTAAGTTATAGTTACGATTTTACAAAAGACTGCATGGTCACATTTTTAAAATAGCGTGATCTTAGAGTAAGCTACGATCACACTAAAACCTGACCATAGATTAGGTTATGGTCACGGTTTAAAACTAGGATGACCATAGAGTAAGTTATGATCACGATTTTAAAATAGTATGACCATAGATAAGCTACAGTCAAGCTAAAACTGTGACCATAGAGCAAGCTATGGTAGGTCACAGTTTTTACCCGTGACCTTAGAGTAATCTATAATCACAGTGTGGCCTAAAGTGTCAGATAAAAAATACTACAATCATGACCATAGATAAACGTGACTATAGATCTATGGCCACTCCAGAAAATTGTGACCTAAAATAAAAAATAGTAACCTATGGTCACCCTTTTTACTAGTTTTTACCGTGATCATAGACCAAATTTTTTGTAGTGTATTCTTCAATTTCTAGTTACTAGAATCTTGATAATGTTGGTACTCTTGATTTTTTGTGGTTGGAATTTTGATAATATTAGTACTCTTGTATTTTTTTTCTAAGATCTTGATAATGTTGGTACTCTTCAATTCTACTGCTAGATTTTGGGATTCATATATTCTTGATATCTATTCCCTTTGTGGTTGTTTTTTTAGGACTTTAGTTTCTAAAATTCACTGCTAAAGTAATGGATAATTGACTCAATTGATAGTTTGGGCACTGATTCTTCTATGAATGGTACATACAGCATTCCCCACGAGTATGCTATTAGATTCTCTTTGCCTCAACCTTGGGTTAAGCCATGAGAAAATAGAGTTACTTTATAGATTCTACGTTATAGATCCTCCTCTTATTAAAAAGTTTTTTTTTCTAGAACCTCCTTCTTCTAACTCATTATTAGGCACTAACAAAACTATTAAGCCTACCTTTGATTCTTTTGACCTAGAATTTTAGGTGAATTCATTGAACAACCTTCGTATCATATGGGTCATACTCTTTTTTGTTCTCGGTTGAAGCATCAAGAATTTCTATAGACTTCTTTCAAGTCTGAAGCAGCCATTCATGTTAATAAATTTTGGCATAATTGGTATTTGCAGTATTATTCGAGGAGGGTAGTGATTTTTTGAGGAGATTGAAATTTGTCGGTGTTAATGAAACTATCCAAACTTCTGCAGGTTGGTTATTTTCCATGACCTGTTATCATAACTGATTTTTATCATTTCTTCATTTTGTTGCTATGCATTGAAGAAAGAATAATTGTGTTTTTTCTTGGCTTGGGTGTACAATGAAATGGATATGATATGAGTTTGCTTTGACAGCGATGTTACTCTCATACTCACACCTTAACTTCTTGGGGGGGTGATTCACCCACTTTGAAAGATGTTGTGGTTCTTCTTTAATTGCTGGTGTTTGGCTATGTAGATCTCACCCTTCTTTGTCAAGATTCTGATTTGCTTAAACTAGCAAGACATCTTCAAAGTAGTTTAAGTGATGTTGGTTGTTATGCAAAAGAGTTATCCAAGAGTAGACATGTTGAGAATCGAAGCATCCTTCCAAAAATAAGCATCCAAAAACTCATTGTGGGTCCTCCAAGAACAAAGGGTAGTGCAGAAGCAGCCTCTCAAAAGAAGAAGGTTACCATTAAGTAATCCAATTCCAAATGGTCACACTATTTTTTTGGTGACTTTTTCAATGGTGAATTTGTCCCTACCCATATTGTTCTTTCAAAACTTAGAGAAGCTACTCTAGTGGCCTACTCGTTAAGTAAATATGTATTTTTGGAATTGACTGGTGAGTGTATGAGTCATGGCGTCTTTCTTTTATCTTGCTAGATCACTCAACGAGAACACCTCCCAATTGTTTCTCTCTATTTGGCCAGTTTGTTTTCGAGACTTGATCAATTGTCTAAGTAACTCAAAATTGCTCATGGTCACTTTTCGGTGTTGACTTTCATTGATAAAATATTTTTTCATGTAATACCCTACCACACAAAATCTTACTCTATAGTCGTAATTTAGAGGTGGTGAGGCATTATGACGGCTAAAAACAAAAATAGATACATATATTCGAAGAATAATAATATAACTAGTAGACTGTGAAGAAAGGATAAGAAAACAATAACCGCATCACTCACAAAGCATTAAAGATAAAAGTGTTAGATATATAACAAGAGGTATATATACAGAAGATTCAAAATAGATACATAATAAGTACTAGTCTCAACCTGCGAAGAAAAGGCCACGACTAGACAATATTACAACCCAAAGTACACCGGAATACATCCTATTTCTCCTTTCTCAAAAGCTCTAAGAGGTTTATACAAATACATATTCAAAAGTGGAGAATAAATATCTAAGTACAAAATGAAATTCATAAGACAAGTCTTCGCTTTCGCCAAAAGGAGTCATGCACACTCAGCGAGGTGCGTCACATCCTGTATCTGAAAAATCAACAATTTTCACAACGGGTGAGAACCTAAAGGTTCATAGTAGGGTAATAATTCAAAATAGAGACTACATAAAGCTATATGAACCCACTAGGCAATCCTAATCTCTAATTGCACAAGGTTCAAGCCAAAAGTCCTTTCTAATCCAAATAGGATAAACAAACTAAATCTCAGCTCTTTCCAACACCTCTCATCATCTCCAATTTCCAATATCATAGTAAACTAGTATTCAGTAATTAATTTAGTAATAGCAACACAAGTAATAAGATTTAACTACATTCAAGAGCAATTATAGCAAATATGACAATTAACAATTAGACAGAAATATTCACATAGGCAAACCAAGTACAATATGCACACTCAAACAATTTCACATAGATGCATATGATGCATGTCTGTCCTATTGGTCATGAGCTCACATGTCGATTAAACTACCAGAACCCGACACATCTGGTAGCTAACTCGAATATCATCTCTCTGTTATGTATCCACACTCTTGGGATAAAGTGTCTGCTGCACTCTTGGGACATAGTGTCCGCCACACTCTTGGAATACAGTGCCCGATACCTTTCCTGTGACATAGTGCTCTTACACTCTTGGAATATAGTATCCGCCACACTCTTGGAATATAGTGTCTGCCACACTTCTCAAACAAAGAGAAACTGTGATGCAACAAGAAAGGGAATCCTCAACCTAACTCGCCCACACCACCAACATAAATTAAATAGAAGTGAATCAGCAACCTTCCATCCAATTTTCTGATGTAACAAGTAAGGGAATCCTCAACTTCACTTGTCCACCACAACAAGAGAGGGAATCCTCAACCTTAACTTGTCTACCCATGAGCGAGAATGCGCCACCGTGCTTACAACATCACCACAATCACGAACAAGTAAGATAAAACCATGGACTTTGCTCGGAACCACAATCAAGCGAGACGACACTACTGTCCTTGCCCGGAAATAAATATCAACCAATACGCAAGCGGGATAACACCCAGACCTTGCCACAAAGAGCGAGACAAATCTCCATCCTTGCCAATCTAGTCATTTAGGCCATCAATCAATATCAATGTCTTTTAGCAATTTCATAAGCTATTAAACTCATTAACCCTAATTCATTATCAATTTATCAAATTTAGGTTCACTAACTCCAATTCATTATTAATTCATCAATTCCGTTATCTCGTGAGCGGGATAACACCACCGTCCTCACCACGGGCAGGACGAACCATCATCCCCATAACAACATCATCCGATTAACCAAGCGTTTATATGGGAATAATTTAATTCAATCCATTTAATTTACTTACACTTATTTTAGAGCCTAAAAAATGGTTATCGAACCTCATTTGGGGGGTTATATGGGGTTTACAATCGGAAAAGCTAAACAGTCATAAAAATAGAGTTTTTCAAGAAAACAGGATCTGTGCGCATGCACATCTTTGTGCATATGCAGTGATTAATAAACACTTCTCCTTGCATGCGTACGCACACCCCTGTGCATGTGCACGACTTGCAAAAATTTCTTGGTGTGCATACGCACACCGTCGTACGTATGCACGAGTTCTTGCAATCGTTCTGAGTAGTGCGCATGCATGTTCCTGTGCGTGTGCACACAGGCCAAGACTTTAGGTTTTCTACATAATCTCATATTTTAGTCTTTAGACCCTAATTTTCAATCTTCATAACTTCCTTTACAAAATTCAGTTTTTCTCCATTCTTTGACAATTTTAAAGTTCTTTTTACTAGCTTTAATTTAAGATAACTTTCATGTGATTTCAAGCTTCGAGCGCCAAGTTATGACCCGTCAAAGTTGGTCAAAATTCAGTTTTTATCCAAATTCACACAATTATCCATTTTTACCAATTCTCAATCCAATTCAGTTCAAAACCAACCCAAAGCCATTTCTAAGCATCCTTAGCACTTATTTATCAATTCATAACCATTCAACACCTAATCAACACAATTATGATTCAATTAATCATTTTCCAAAGTTTTTCATTAACAATCAATACCAACAATCCAATTATTCAATCAAATTCCACTAATTCAACAACAAATCACAACATGACAATTACCCAACTTACCATAACTTACCAAATAGCGGATACCTCACCCAATCACAGCATCTAGTCCAAATTTTCATTTCGTAGCCCTTCATAGACAATCATACCATAATCTTATGTAATGTCTATCAAAAACTAAAACCCATACCTCTTTGATAGTGGTTTCTCAACACTTGAATTCTTTCATTTCGGCCAATCCAAACTTCAACAAAAGCTTCGCAACCATACCAAGCCCCAATCACGTACCAAAATAACCAAACAATCCAAGCTACTCCATATAATCTAATTACATCAATTATTCAACAATTACACTAGAATTTTCACTCAAAATTAGGAATAATGAAGGGATTGAACTCTTTATCATGTACCACTCAATCTCAGGTCAAAAGCCTACTAAAAATTGTGCTTGTGCTTTTTCTAAAGTATCAAAATCACAATATTTTAACACCTCCAAATACAAACTCAAAATCAGAGAAGAAATAGAAAATGGAATAAGATTTTTAAAATTTCTTACTACAATAGCTAGATAGAAATGAAGAGGTAGTCGAGCTAAATGCATGGTCGCAAATGAGTCATCGGTCGGAGCTTCGGTTTGGATGTTATGTGGATTTAATTGTGATGGATGAATAGTATTTTAGAGCTCCAACTCTTCTTCTTTTCTCTCCATCCGTGGCTCTCTCACTCTCAATGAAGGGGGATACCTGAATTATGTTAAGTGATGGGGTCTTAAGCCTTAGGCTTGGGCTTTAGATCCAAGTGAAGACCCAATGCAATTTTTAACCCGTTTGGCCCCACCCTAGGGCTATCAAACGTGCTAACTCGACCCAATTAGGCCCAGCCTGTTAAGTCTGTGAGTTAAATGGGTTGGACCGTTTAAGCCCGAGAAATTTTCCAGCTTGGACCATTTCTGGTCAGTCCGATGGATTAAATGAGCTAGCCCGTTTATCCTTTTATTTTATTTTTTGAAAATATTTTGACAAAAAATATCACTTAGGTAAAAAAAACCTTTAAAAAATAATATTTTTTAGTTGATGGGTCAGATTTTTGGGTCGCATAAGAAAAATATCGGCTAAAAGTGCTATTTTTTTGAAAAAATATAAAAAAATAAACAGGCCACCCGTTTAGCCAGCGGGCTAGCCCGTTTAACCCGTCCTTTTTTTTCGGGTTAATCGGGCTCAGCTCGAAATTTAAACGGGCTTAATTTTGGATGCAAAGTCCATCCATTTAAATGGGTAAACTGGCTGACTCGATGGGTTTGACTCATTTTGACGGCCCTACCTCATCCGGGGTCAAAACCTTTAAGATAAGTGTCTAAATTTTCGTTCTAAATATTTTTCTTGTCATTTTCACAGTTTTAATTTTCTCACATGCAGTATCAGACAAAGTTAAATTGGTATAGTTAATGTTAACGTCGGTATGCGTTTTTTCACAATTAATTATATTTTTGTGCTCAATTCTATTTTCAAAGTTAAATTTTCATCGGTAAATCCCGAATTTATAAATCTTTAATTTCTTAACCTTTTTTACTTATAATTAATTTATTATTAATTATTATTTATATGAGTTTTACACTTCAACTCTTATTTTTGAGCAATTTTCTCAATTTGCTCCCACCCGTAATCTTCCCACAATTCTTCTAGATAAAAAGCAGGGACAGTTCTAGGTGTGTAGTTGGGGGACAAGCACTCTCACTACAATTTGAAATTTTCTTGAGTAGTATATGATAGTAATATTTATTTGTCCTGATTAACTTATTAAATGTGACTTTACAATAACTTTTTACTCAATTTTTAGTATTTAACAGTCATTTTAAGAACTTTATATTAGATATTCGTTAGAATAATCGATTCTCAAATTTAAACGAGATTGATATTCTTTATTAGAATTTGATTTAAAAGAGTATTATTTATCTTCTTTTGAAATTAATTTTAGTTTTACATAGTAACTACATTAATTGAAAGAACTTGTCTTGTTATGAATATTAATAAGAGTCATTTTCTAATTGTATTGGAAAGTGAATTTTTAAATAATTATTTAGTGATATATATAGAAAGAGAAAAATTTCAATTGTATTGTCAAGAAAAAGATTGCTTTATCTTTTTAAAATATAAAACCTAAAGAAATATAATTTTTAATTATAATTATTTTTTAAATTACTATTTTAGTGTTTTAATTTATAAATTAGATATTTTGAAAACTACTCATATTTTACAATAATAAAATATAATCATAACAACAATCATACTAAATGTACATAAAAAATAATAATCTGTATAAAATATATATTAAAAAATAAAATATACATTGAAAATAAGTTAAATAATACATATATTTATCATGTTATATAAACTTTTTTCACAGTCAAAATTTTTTAGATTTGTCACTGACAAAAAAAAAAGTCTTCATACTTGGACTTGGGGTTCTGCTCATCCTTCTAGACCTTTAGAGGATATTATTAATTTGGAGGAAAAAATTTTATTTTCACCCATACACAAGCTTTTTTCATCCTAGTGCATCAGATTTTGAGAATGACCGTAATGACATTTTTACTGCCAATGAGAGTTCCTATGACTTTTTGCTATTGTATACTTCTCCTACTCCTTTTTCTAGTTTGGTTGTTATGGATAGAGACTCTTTTTTTGGAGCTTTGATTTATCCAGTCATTTATCATTTTGATAGGATAGGTCGCTAACTAGTGTGGGACTAAGATTCAAAAAATATGGAGCAAATCTTTTCTCTATGAAAAATTAAAGGAACAGGTTTTATATCAAAATAAACTTCTAAAGTACAATCTTTATTTAGTTGTTCCTTCTAATAAGATTGGAGGAGTTACAATGAAATATATGAATTATCTTAAGCATATGAAAAAGTACATTAGAGTATTAGAATATACGAGGGTACCTCTATTGCATATGTCAAATAATTTGTTTCAGTTTTGAACTTTTGATCAAGGATCTATATTTTATGATTAGCAACCTCTCTCTTTCGACTATTGGAAGTAATATTTTTTTGTTGGTTATTGTTTTATTTTTTTTCTTTCTTTTGTACTTTATGTCTCCGAATGTTGTGTCTTTCATGATGGTGTTTTAGAGATTTGGACGACAGATGTTACAAACTTTTACTTTTTTCAGAGATAAAATTTGACTATTTCATTGTTATTGCTGAAGTGGCTAAGTAGGATAAAGTGTAGGATTCAAATGTCAAAGTTGTAATGATATCTCCTAAGAAACCACTTAAATCTTCCCTTGATACAACCCTTTTACAAGTTTCTACTAGTTCGAGGGTTTCTCCTTTTTCGGCAACCAAAGACAAGAGTTCTTTTACTACTAATTGCTTCATTAAGTCATCACAGTCTGCTGTTAAGGATGTCTCTAGCTTGTCTGTGGGCTATAAAACATAGGTCTCATTGTCTTTTGGATAAGATGAAGACAGTTCTTAATGCACTTTCTAATCCAGTAAATGTGAATGATGTGAGTTCCCAAGACGAGATCAGTGGAGACTTTTCTAGTTCATATATTATTGAAAATGTCTCTGGTGAGGATACTATCCAAAATGCTCCTCAAAATAGCTCTCAAGTAGTCGTAAGTAGTAAGAACGATGTTGGCATTGAACCAGGTGTTACTTGTCAAAGGAAGCTTGCTGAAAGTGATTCTACACCTATCTAAATGGTATTTGCTGGTGCAGGTATTGTTATCTTTCTCTATTCTTTTTCTTTTCAGAATATAATATATACATACTCGTGTAGAACCTTCAGCTAGTGCTTCTTTTGCTGTGTATCATTCTTTTTATGTTTATTTTTCTATTACAAGTTACAACAGAATTTTACAAGTTTTTGACAAGATAAATGTATTTTTTTACTTGTTTGTTTTGCTTGCCAGCTTCTTCTCATGATGAGTTTGAATATTTCTATGATGATGTGAATGTATTGTTATTTGAGATTGCATCTTAAAACCCTTTCTTCATGCCTCTTAGTGATCTCAACTATTTTTTCAAAAAATTTTGGTATCAAATTTTTTTTAGACGCATGGACATTCTTTACTTCGAACACCCTTGCAGACATGTGCGTTGAGATATGGTAAAAAAAAAAATCTAAATAACTTTAAGTTATTTAAATGTATTTGTCCTTTGCTTGAGAATATTTCTTCTAAATTGAAGCCTTCATTTGGGATACTTGACTTTGTATAATTTTTGTCTAAAAAGTATCATACCATTTCTTTCGGTATTTCTGCTCTTCAAGAAAAAGTTGACAAATTTATATTTAAATTGGACACCATAAAAGTTAAGTTAGCTATGTAAGCCTGGAACAAGAGCAATCGGCCAAACTTAAGGAGGTTGTTTCTTCTCTGATATTTTATAGAGATATTTTGTAGCTGCTATAGTTTTTCATCTCTTTATTTTGTTTAAGAGGTAAGACTTTGACAAAGTATACTTTTTGTTTTGTTGCCTCTATGACTTTTATTGTTACACATCTTTTTGGGTGTCATGTTTTTTCTTTTGTTTAATACTATGCATATTCTTTTAAGGAGTTTTATTTTCTTTGTTTGCTTATGTGATCAATTTATTTTGGATATACATATTTTGCTTTCCCAAGAAATAAGGTATTGTTATGAGAAAACCTAAATTGTTTATTACTGTTTATTTTTTTAGACTTTCTTTTTTAAAGGCAAAAAATTGAAGATACCTAAAATTTTTTTGCCCTATTATTGCTTTTTTTTTTAAAAAAAATTCACATAGTAGACCATCTCATTTTCTAAAAATATTTTGTATTAAAATTTTCTTAACATGCATTATTTACAACATTTGGATACATAATTGCTAAGAACATTCTTCCATGCATTGCATGATGTTCTCAAAATTATATCGCATAGATATTGGCTCTTGATAAAGGAGTGTTCTAGAAATTAAAATTTAACTCCTAAATCTAAAACTAGGTATAGTACTTGTTGATATACATAAAATTGATGGAGCCAATAGTTGTTCTATGATTTAGATCCAATATAATGCAATGTTCGTAGGGTGTATTTTAGAAATAATGTAGGAAAATTTTCATTTGAAAGTCTATTTCGGCAAAGATATCATTCTGATTATAATATATATGGATTTTAATAATAGGTCTCCTTCTAAGAACACCATGGGCCGAACATGTTTGTTATAAGCTAGTGCTAATCTTCAGTGGTATTCTTCTATTCTACTTCACACGGCTTCTTTTTTTACTTGCAATTCTTGCACGATTTATTGTAACTTCAATTTTCGTTAGAAGAACAACTTCAGTCTCGTATACCAATGAAAAGGTTCTATAAGTTCAAAGAATAAATAGTAAGTATTCACTCCAATTTTTATGAGTATTTATCACTATATTTGTGAGTATTTTTAAAAGGCTCTTATTAGTGAATTTTGCCTGGCCTTTGTCTTGTAAGTAGTAGAAAAAAATTGTGATATTTAATTTGGTATTGTTCAAGAATACCCAACACTCTCTAATTAACAAAGTGGGTTTATTATAGACACCAAAACACCCGACAACCAAAATCTGTATGTTATGTTTTCTTTGATGAATCTTATCATTGCTTCAACATTTGCTTCTTTGACAACCATAGTATTTACTCACTTTGTAAAACTTTCTACAGCAAGTAAAATTCACTTTTTTTTTCCATTTACAGAAGATTGATTAGTTGAAACCCTGTTTATAATTTTAAGCCATTTTACAGCAAATAAATAGTGCCTTGAGTGTCCTCATTATTTTAAATTCGTTTAGCTAAAAATGGATATAGGAAGTTGATCTTCACATGTTAAGGTAGCAGTTTTGACACTGCTTTGAATGCTCGTGTTAAAGAGGTATTCGCATAAAAGAATATTCATGACATGTAATATTAGTGAAGGAACATCTAGTTTGATTTATTTCTAACTAGATGACATTTTCTACACTTTAAATACAACCATTTCACTTCCACCAATTTTCTTCTCACTTAAAGAGAAATTCAATTTCTTAGGATGTTTTTTATTTTTATTTTTTGAATTTTATCCTTTTGGCGCAAAACACTTATAGGAGGAACTTTACTATTTTTTACCATGTTTTGAACTATCTTAAAATTATTCATACACAATAAATTTATACGTTTGGTATACAATCAAACACTATTATATTAAACAATTTAATTAAGTATATCAAAGTATCTAATAATTTAAAAAAAATGTAATTATATTTTTTTAAGGTTTAATTACTTGTTAGTCCCTATAGTTTTATGAAATTTATAATTAAGTTCTTATATTTTTTTTCTTTTAATTGGATCTTTAAACTGTTTTTAATTTTGTAATTAACTCCGTACTAGTATAAAAAATGTTAGAGTTAATAGAATATTTTTTCACAAATTAAAAATATTAGAAATTAAGAACCTAATTAAATCTTTAATCACATATTTTTTAAAAAGAATATTTCGTTAATTTTAATATTTTTAAGACGAAAAAGACCTAATTATAAAATTAATAGTATAAAGATCCAACTAAAAAAAATATAAAGACCTAATTACAAATTTGATAAAACTATAAAAACAATCAGAATAATTAAAACTTTTTTAATTAGAACCTTTTTTTTCCTCGAAATCCAACTCGATAACAATTTGAAGAGTCAATCATCCCAATGTTATTAAGACAACATTTCTTAAGTTGCTCTTTTGCAATGTGATAAAATTTAATTGTTATGTAATTGGCATCCAATCAAATATTTTTATAGTTATATTTATGAGACTTTTAAGTTGATAAATAATTAAATCAATTACTTTTGTCGATAAATTAATACATAATTAAATGTTGTTTAAATGGGATGGGTTTTACATACTTAATATGGTGACAAACCATATCAGTGGGTTTCTCATCTCAACCTATAACATATGCCAAAGATATAATATAAAAAAAAGAATACTACTGTCCTTTGAATGACCTTAATCTTTAACAGGTTGCTAATGGCAGCATTATGGGTTATAATGTTGATAGTACAGTAACTAAAGGGTAACATTTTCCCAGAATTGTGTATAACAAAAACCATTTAAATGTCAAAATCCTAAAACAAGGCCAACTGATAAAAATGGTGGAAGCAACTGTTATTTTTTTGTCTGAGTTATGAGAAAGGAGAGTGCCTGTAAGCTTCTCTTTCGAATCCATGAATCTTGAAATGTTGCTTGCAACAGCTAAGAATCATCCTCCTCTCTATGGCAACTTGCATGCAGTTGTCTCATCTTTAGACTTGTATTTGCCAAGCATCTCGGCAACAGTTCTGCATCGGCACTGGTTTCCTGGCCGGATAACATCGCCATAAACAGCCATCTCGATTATGTCGAGCTCCTTGTCTGGTAATTGGCAAAACAAGAATAATATCCGTCAATAAACATGACAGAGCTCCTAAAATGAGAGAAATCTGAGCAAAGTTTCACTTTCCTGCCACATTATATCAATTAATGGTTACATCTCATCATTGAACAGAACATGATCCTACAGTTTGGATCGAAATTCTTATGAATGAACAGAGTGAGAACAACATTGTCCTTGCAAAACGCCTTCAGGGGCTTGGCTTCTAAGTTCTCATCAAAATTCCATTTAACATTTACCATAAAAGACGCTGCGGATAATTTTGGATATCCTTGCGAAAAAAAGGTTCAGTAAATAGAACACAACATGCCTTCCTAAATGGGGTCAATTAACAGAAAGCAGTAATATAAATAACATCCATCAGTGGCCACTTTCAATCACACCACATAAATGGAATAAAGAATTTGAGATAAATGGTTTCCTTAATGCGTAGAAATGTTATTGTCAAACAGTCTATCAAACAAAATCGATCTAAATTATAGGGAACAAACAGCACAGGTCAATATCACTTCTAGGATGCAATCGAAAGAATCCACCCGCAGTTGGAGCACATGAATTTAAAACACTTGGCAAATACACAGTAAGAAAAACGAACATAGATTCCTTTCAGGATCCATAAACTGCAAAAGAAGGCTGCAATTGATACAAAATATGATTCTTATCTACAAATTGTAGCGGCTTCTAATCTTATTGGAAATCTCAATCTTCTATGTAGTACACGATACTAGCAATTTGTCCCAACTATGATTGCCAGGGTTGAATAAAGGACCCCATAAAGCCAATTAGGTTTAACTAAATTGCATAATAGATAAGAGGAATAGTTCATGCAAATTACAAAGATGCATATGCGTACCAGTAAAGATAACATCACAAGAGTATCCTTTGAGTTGATCAGTATCAACCTGATATTTATTTGATTTGAATCTGTTCACTCTTGACTGAAGTATTTGACAATTTTCCTCAGTGGATTCACCCCCTAAAACACAACATGGAAATCTCACATGTCAATTTAAATCATTTTTCAAATGAGCCAAATTACAATCTACAATTCTATATGGTATATGTTCAACTGATGATAAATCCTTAAAGAAATCAAAACAAAGAAGCACAAAACTTCATCCACGCATTATCTTCATTTCTATCTCCAACTTTCAACTACTATTACATAGATAAAACATCGGAATTTAGTCAACTTTCGGTTTTGACTTCTACATCTATTGCCACATTTTTTCCAACGAAAACACAGCAACCCAGAAGAAAATGAGGTGTTATTATGAAATAGAAGCAAAAAGGGTAACAGAAAAATGGAACCTTTGGAGAAGGGGACGATGTGATCGTACTCGTAGCAGAGGCAGCCGAGGCAGTCTTTGAAGCGCTTGCAAACAATGTTGCCAGCGGCGTCTTTTCGCCACCTCTCAGGGTGGCGGCCGGGAACGATTTCGGCGTTGTTCCAACACTTGATCTTCGTTTTTGGGTCGAAGAATCTCGGCCTGTTATCTCCACCGTCTCCGTTCCCGTTGCCGCCGCGAGAACGATGGGGCGAGGAGCTCATCCCTCCTGAGTCCTCACTTATCTTTCCTTTTCTTTTTTCTTTTTTTCGGTGGAGCAGTGTGAGGCAGAGAAGGAAAAAAGAGCAATAATGGCCCATTTATTTTTAAAAAATAATTATTTTTTTATTGAGGAAGTAAGAAGTATAGGAAATCAATGGTGTACAAGAGGAGTTTAGAATATTCATTCAGTAAGGTATCAGATGTTGATTATCCTTAATACTCGAATGGTTATTTTGAATAGTACAGGTATAATGTGTTTGAAAAATTAGTAGTATTTTATCATAAATATTTATTTTTTAACTCATATTAAGCTAAATAAAGAGCTCATTGTATACATGCTCCCTAGCGGAATTCTTTTTTTATTATCCACAATCCAACGAGCTAATAATTAATTTGTCTTAAATTTAAATTTTATTTAATAATTTATTGTTAATTAATAAATTAAATAATTTCTTAAATCAGTACTCAAGAATTTTAAAAGCAAATATTTCAGTTTTTTAAAAAAATTAATACATAAAAATATCTCTAAAATTTTATTCAGACAAATAAATCAGTCTCTAATTTATTTTTACAGAATAATTACCAAAAATAGTTTCCAAAAATTTTAAGAGCATACATTTTTTAATCCTAAAAAAAATATACAGATCAACCTCTAAAGTTTTTCTCCGTCAGACATGACAATCTCCCATTCATTAAAAAAAATATAATAAAATAAAATAAATATTATTATAATTATTAATTACACAATAATACTATACCATAATTTTTTTATTTTTTAGACAAAAATAATGATAAATTTATTCATTAGATTCTTATATATGTATGTTAAAATTATTTGATATTTTGAATTTAATATAATAAAAAGATGTCCTAAAGCATATTCGTATTAAAAGAAAATATTTTAATTTAGATTTTAAAGTATCATTATTCACCTTACCTGTTTTCAACGAAAAGAGTGTATCAATATGTTAGTGTCATCATTTACATGCACAAAGTTAAGCTAATAATAATAAAAACTGACCTACAGTAAAAGTAAAATGGACAAAAAATTGTTATGTCATGTCTGATAGAAAAAATATTGGAGATTAATCTGTATATTAATTTTTCTTAAAACTAAAATATATAATTTTAAAATTCTGGAGACTATTTAAATAATCACTCTACTAAAAAATAAGTTAGAAACTGATTTATCTGTTGAAATAAAATCTTAAGAATTAATTTGTGTATTAATTTTTTAAAAAAATTAAAATATCTACTTTTAAAATTCATAAGAATTGATTTGAATAATTACTCTAATAAATTATTATATATAAGCGAGATTCAAATTCTAAATGCCATACAAGGAAGTTGTATAGTATAATGGCTTAATTAGGACCCATTTAAAAAGATTTAAAAGTAACTATTTTGAGTTTTGAAACTCCATAAAATTTTTCAAAAAAAAAATCTTTATGAAAATTCCATTTTAACCCTCCTTTTCATTTTCAATTCCTTGCAAATTCCCATCCATCTCTTTTATCTAAAATGTAAAAATCCTAAATTTTAACTACTGTTATAATTTGTTGGATGGAACATCGTCGTGCCGAGTCACCGTCTGTCTACCGTGTCTATTCCACCATACCTCATGCTCCTTCTTTTTCGTACCGTGTCCCTGCTCTGCAATATTAATTGTGGTAAAAAAAATTCCGACAAACTTAGAAACTCGCAACAGCGGCGATGACGACGGCAAACGTAATAACCAACAAACTCCACCGTCCGAAAACGAACATGCCATCAAATCACTGGCGATCCCTGAAACTACGACAACAATGTCCCGACAATTGTGATCGATTAGTATACCAAATTTTCTTCCTCTCACAGTTTCAAATCATAACCAGTTTGAAAAATTAGAACTCGTTGATTCAAAGAAAATATGTTGACAATTTACAAATAATTTCGATTATGAACAAAATTGATTGGGCAGATAGCAATTGTAGCAATGATCATTTAGAAGATATAGAATGCCCATAATTTGCTGATAAATCTTCATCGCCGGATGCCATTCACGCTACTGCCATGGAGCTCGCGGAAGAAATGCAGAGGGAATTCTCAAGCTAATTACCGTAGAGATTTTTTTGTGCCAATAAGCCTTTTTAGGAAAACCCACACTAACTTAGGAAAAACATTTCGAGCCCGGTCTGTGATGCGACGATGACTCAGGATCCCGGAGGTCATTCCACAGCAGTTGCGTAAGGGAGGATAGGAAGAGATTTGCGTTCGACCAAGGTGGGTTCCTCCATTGGTGGCGTCAGAGGCATCAGCGGTGGTGAAAGAGGTGTCAACGGCGCCAACAGTCTCCTTTGCGGTGGTGAACGGAGGAAGAACAAAGAGCTCTCTCTCCCACCATGAGGAACGACGACAGCACGATAATGAAACTAGATGAATGGGTCTGTGTTTCTGAATGTGTCCGGGTCGGGTTCGGTTTCTCAATCTGGGCCAGCCCATGGTACCAAGTTTGACATAAAAAATAAAATACAGATTTGGTCCAATTAAATTTAAAATATAAAAAATAATAAAATATAACTTTTTTAACTTTTTGTGAGGAGTTTCAGTATTCTAAAAGATATTAAGAGCATTGAATCGGACACTATTAATATTTAGTACGATTTTTAAAATCAAATTACTATTTTTTAAAAAGTTATTTAGGAGTTTATAGAATTTAAAATAAATAATTTTTTTTATAATATTATTATTTTTTATTACATTTTTATAATATAAGTATTTTTTTAAAATTAAAAATTTAAATATAAAATAATTTATTTATAAACTACTTTTAATATAACTATTTATTGTTTAATCTATTTTTTTAAAAATAACTTAATTAAATTATTTATTCAAATTGAACCTTAGTTTTCCTTTATACGCCTGGTTAAGCATCAAACATCACACATGCTTAATTATTTTATTGTAATTTTGTTTGTCTTTTTAGTTGTTCTAATAAATTATCAAAATTGATCCTAAAAGATTTAAACACAGAAAAATTTAAAAACGAAAGAAAGAAAATTAAATTATAATTTTGAATGATTCGTTTTTAATCATTTATTTGTCAAAATTAGTCAATCATCAAAATTAAATTTTTGTTATCTAAAATTTTTATAAAATTACCCTTATTTCTCTTTTTTCAAATTTAATTCTAATAGTATATATGGTTAAAAAAATATTAGAATATTTCTAAAAAATTTTTAGATAAAAATATCTTATTCCTATATTTATTTTAAAGTTTAAAAATATATTTCAGGTCATTTTTATTCTCTGAAATTAAAATACCACTAATTTCATTTTATTTTTTTATGATTATTTTTAATTTCAATAAAAATAGAGTGTGTATAATAAAATAAAAAAATTAAATTATCTTTACTAGCTTAACCCTAACCCTAACCCTAACCCTAATCCTTCCTCTTCAGATTTTTCCTTCTTATTTCATCAGAAAATTAAACCCTAGCAGAGTCCCTTCTCCATGAAAACCAAATCCTAGCAATATTTTTTTCCAAATTCATGCAAGCTCCACCAGCATCGAGTCAACGCCGATTTGGATTTGTACGACCACCGTGCACTGCATTCTAGAAGGAAGATTTACTGCTTCTGCACTTGTTTTGTTCGCCTTCGTGTTTCTTCTTCTGCCACTGCGAAGTTGTGCGTAACGGTGAGGAGTTCAATTTCTCTGTTGGATTCGCTTCAACTTCGTTCCCGCTCGATAACTTCTTTGTGTCGCCAAGGTGCGGTTCTAGATTGAACTGCGACGATGAAGACAACGACGAATTCAGAGTAAGGTAAATCAATTACATGTTTTGATTGGTAGTTTGTTTTGTGCGTGTTCTTGCTTGATAATTAGGTAATTATTATGTTAAAATTAAAAGAAAAATTGAGGGATTCTTAGGTACTTCTTCTTTAACCTATTGTTAAAATTGAATCGAATAAGAAATTTGTTATTCTACTTGTTGTCATGCTGTGACATAATCACATAATCCGAAAGAATTTCTCTTAAACAATAGTATAAGGAGTCAGAATTTTTTTTAAACATGTTTATTGAGTCAGTTTTGATTGTTCAAATACTAATTTTTTGTATGAATTCAAACATGATGAACTATGTTTTCTGTAACAGAATGGGGAAGGAGTCTTCTGTATGTTAGTGTGCTATTTGTTTGTTTGTGTATTTAGGCATTGGATTTATTTGCAATAGTAGTCATTAAACCTGAATTGTTCATGTTTAGCTTAGTAGTAACAAGTGCCTTTTCTAATTGGTTGATGAAGCAAATGCAGCATAAGTGTGTTAATTTGGATGTTTCAATTTCAATTGTATCAGCACTTTCAACAGTAGCAAAATATCACCATTTTATTTTTTTCCCATGTTCCTTTTGTTAGGATGTTGATATTCTTGTAAATCTAAGTCTCACGTACATGTTAAGCTATAATAGTTTTTTTCTCTCCTTTTGATTCTTTCCTTACATGCAATTCTTAAAATGCTCTAAAACTAGAAATTTCAAATAATGACGTGCATTTTCTAGTGCCATTTATACCATAGACTTAGGAGGAACTGAATTACTGTTGACATGATAAGTACTTTTGTTGTTTTCATTTTTAAACAGAAATACTACTTTGCTACTGCATAAGCAATGATGAGGTTGAATGGCACAACAAAATCATTTGTAGCTAATCATGTAGCAGAAACTAATGCTAGAGCTGTGACAATAAGGACCTTTAATGAGGAATATCGCTTTTTCAAGAAGAATTTAATGCTGGAGCTCTTATGCCCTTTCACTGAACAATTCCCCAGTATTTTCAATTCAATTTCAATGCACTCTAGCCAGTTATATAGTATCTGTAGAGAGTATAAATCAATATATGTATATACCAAGTGAGGCCCCAAAAGTTACCGAAGGAAACCGCCCTCCGGTTAATTGGCCAGTTGCAGGGTGTTCTGGCCAGCCCAATAAGGAACGGATGTCCACCCAACCTACTTCCGAACCCGGCAGGTCCCCGACCCGCCCGAGCTAACCTACCTCTCGCGAAGTCATCCCCTAGTGAAGGTCTGGATAGTTGGCGGATGCTTCCAAACACAAGGGCCTAAACAAAAGGCCCACTCGACGAGTACAGTTAAAGGGAGGGGGACCTACCCCTTCCCCAACTACGTCATTCTTTTACGCTAATTAGCCGTTTCATCGTACGGACACTTAGTATCGAATCATTTTCAATACAAAGATTTTAAGATACATAGATGAAAGACTGGTTAATAACACTAATCCTAGGAATGGAAATACAAGTAGAACCTAAATTACGCCTAGATTCGACCTTAGGAGTAAAATTTGTACTAGGAATTGAAAAAAAAACTGAATTGAAACTCCTATGTGATTCAACTTCATTAGAAGAATCACTTCTAGCAAAAGAAATTTTTTTTGCGGGATTAAAATTACTTAAGAACTATTGAGACATCTTGCTCTATGGCCATGACAAAATATGCTCGAACTATTATCTTTTAAGAACAACTACTCCCACCCAGTAGGAGGAAAATCAAGTGTTGGTTGACGAAGCTTTACATTAAGTCCATCTGAAGTTAGAAAACAGCCTTCACATTAATAAGAATTAAACGTTCTATCGACATTAAGAGGTTTCAGTTTTTCATTATACACTTTAAAATCGGCATGTATCTGCTCCACATAAAATATCGAATCTGCTTTTATCACTTCAGATTTCTCTTCATCATTCCAAACAAGAATGCTCTGATTCACGGTCGAAGGTACAGCTCCAACACCATGGATCCAATCTCGTCCAAGCAAGGCATTATAACGAGCCTTTGAAGATACAACCACAAAGACAGTGTTTCGATACGAAGACCCCACCTACACTTGGAGAGTCGCTAACCCTTTCGTAGGGGTCAATATATCGCTATAATCAGTTACTAAAATATTAGTAGGGATCAGGTCATTAGAATTCCTCCCTACCTTAATCGACATCTGTTCTGGCAACAAACTAATTGCTGCCCCTCCATCAACCAAAACTTTGTTAACACAAATACCACTCATGTAAGCAGCAACATGCAATGGTCGAAGGTGTGACTTTTGCTTTTCGGTTGGGAAATATTCCAATTCGTCCTCTGAACGAATAAAAGCAAAAGCCTCTTCGTCTTTCACATCATAATCCTCATTCGGTTTCCCTTTATATTCCCCCAAGTACTCAGTTGGTATAATCGAGATAGTACTCACCATTTCCTCATCTCCTTCATTGAAATATTATTTGTCGAAGTCAACATCCTTTTTTTTATCATCAACTGGAGCTACAACAACAGCCTTGCCTTTTTCAAATTTAGCTGGTGAAGGAATCCCTTTAGGAACAGTTTTTCTATCAGATGAAAAAATATTCGAGAATGAACGGAAGCAGTTGCCCCCTTGTCTTTGGAATTCGATAATTCCTTTTGCACCATCTATCGTCCATAGCTACCACCTCGATTTCCTCTAGTTATTCCTTGAGGATATGGATAACGACCTCGATTAAAACCTCGATGACCTCTTTGAGGATTACGCCTATACTGCGCATCTCGATTACAAAACTCTTGACTATTTCTTATTCATTGCACACCTAAGACTTGCGAACGACTCATCGACGGGGAAAAATTCCTTTGAGAAACTCAAGAACTTTGTCCCTCTTAATGTCGAGGAAGTTGCCTCTGACGAATTTGTTCCTCCTTATGAGCTAATTCTTTTTTCATTCTTTCTTTCTCAAATATAGCCGCAGTGTCGGCATCAAACACAGCATTACACCGAGGGCACAAAGATACATCTCGATTCTTTAATTTTTGTTGCATAAGAAACCCCAACAATCCTTCACTAACACCTCGATACACTGCTTGAACATTGGTTTTGAAATCCCTCAAAGCAGTATCAAATTCATAAGTAAAATCAACCATGTTGCTTTCTATAAAGGGCTCTGCCAAAATTTGCATCGGCAACGAAAGGATCAGAATCAACCTTCATATCTTTTTTGCCATCATCGAACTTCAATATTCCCTCCTTAATTGCTTTTGAATCAAGTCCCTAAAACGGACATAATTATTAATCAAATGGCTAGTTGCTTGATGAAATTTACAATAGGGTTCCCCTTTAAATCTTTTATCGAAATCAATGTCTTGCCTTTTGGCAAATCCAATTGTTTATCTCTAAGTAACACATCAAATATCTGATCTGATTTTGAAATATTGAACCTGTACTTCTTTCCACTCTTATACTTTGTATCATTAGACTTATCAACACTTGTGATTTTTTTAAGCAAAGAACAAACATAAGGTGGACTTTTCTTTAATTCAGTCAAATCAACTTCAAGAAATTCAAAATCAGATTCCTCATTTGAGGATTCTATTTTGATATATGAAATCTTTTCTTTTCGCGAAAAGGGTTTATTTTTTAGCCTTTTCTCACATTTAAATCTTTCTTTCTCCTTTCGAAGAATTTTCACTTGACGAACTCTTTCAGCCAAATGAGCCAAGTCAGATATATGAATATTGAGCAACTTTCGACGCATGTAAAAATCTTAACCCCATAGTTGCTATTTTTACCACTTCGCTTTCAAGAAGGGCCACATAGCACCGACTTCGAGCATTTTAAAACGAATCATGAAGTCATCAATTGATTCTCCATCATCACGCTTCAAAGCCATCACGTCAGTGACTGTTACATTCAATTCCCCTTTATAAAAATGGAAATGAAAAGCACTCTACAATTGTACCCAAGTTATAATTCAACTAGGTCTAAGAATAGAAAACCAAGTAAATGCATTCTTCGTTAAAGAAGAAGGAAAAAACTTCATTTTCAAGTTTTTATCAATTGCTAGATTTCCCAATTCGACCATATATCGAGCAATATCCTCAGTAGTCGATTCACCAACTTCTCTTGCAAACTTTGTTATTATCTTAAGATTTTTTACACCCCTAGGCACCTCTGGTGCTTGTACAATAGTAGGAAGGGCAGAGACAAAATATGATCGATTCATAAAACCTATGTTGAATCTGACTCTGTTAAGCACATCCTTAACAATTCTAGTAACTTGGTATTGCTCACCATGTTAATTGACTCGAATTCGAGCCAACACTTCATCTGCATTTTGATCTCATCAAACTACTCGAGGAATATCTTCCCCAAGGTGTATATCATCATTCCTATTTCTGGGCATGTTTATCACATCCTCTAGATTTACCTGCACATTTTGCTTATCACCTTCATCGTAATCAACAATTCGAGCAATCCACTCAACTTGTCTAGCAAGACGCTCTAACTTTGACTCATGATCAGCCATCATAAAGTTCAAAATGGTAGTCATTTGCTAAGTCAATAAATTGACCAAGTCATGATGATTTTCATCAACATGCTGTCGAACGGTAGCCATCGAACCAGGACCATTCGATATGGAACCCACTTGATAATCATGAGTAAACTCAAGATATAATGGAGGTACTGGATTGTTAATTACTCCTGATGTATTTCCAAATCAAATTGGATGAGCATAACCACCCATTGGTGGAATATAACCCGGAGGAAGCCCATAAGGGGGCCAACCAATGATTAATGGCGATTATTTTTGTGTCAGAGCAATTTGTGGGCATGGATTCTGCCTACTATTCCCAACTGAGGGATTAGTAACCGTCGCATTCTCTCCTAACATACTACCTTTTGAATGCGACGTTTTCTCCACCAAAGTTTGTGCAACTATAGAAATATTATCATTTACAGATGACTCACCATTAGTATTAGAAACTTCTTCAACCATATATATAATTTTTCCACTTCTAAGTTGCATACACTAGATCATTATAGAAACTTTTGACACACTTAATTTTTAAAACTATCCCACCAGGCATGCCAATTTGTTATGCAGATTTTTAACAAATCTAGGTTGGTTCAATATCTAGTGATCTGGGAGTAAAACCTACTCCTCTTTTAGGTACCAATTTTCAAAAGTGCATTAAAGATCCTTTTACTTGATTAAAATAACAAAGAAAAATATGAAATGTAAAGAAAATAATTTTGGAAAATAAAATGGCTTAAAATGAAAGCAATAACATTTAATTTAAAGAAAATAATAAATTGTCTTCGACCAAATCGACAGACTTTGAATTCAAATACAAATACTAAAAATTTTAAAAGAAAGCAATAGATTTGCAGAAAAAGGAAAAATTATAAACAAAGTAAAGTAAATGTAAAAGACATGAAATGAACCCTAAGAAAAGGAAGCTCTTTGTAAACTCAGAAATTTGTTGGGAATATGAGTGTGTGAGAGTATTTTCTAAAATAAGATTTCGACCCTTATTCCTTCCAATCTTTGGCTATTTATAAGACTCTTCGACCAATCAAATTCCAATGTATTTTTCATGTGCATTAATTCTTAAGTAATTGTTTCCGTGCTTTGAATGATATTAACTACCATCAACGATCTTCAC
This sequence comes from Arachis duranensis, assembly GCF_000817695.3. Lineage (NCBI taxonomy): Eukaryota > Viridiplantae > Streptophyta > Magnoliopsida > Fabales > Fabaceae > Arachis > Arachis duranensis. The sequence goes on along the minus strand of NC_029772.3, from coordinate 104,208,778 downwards.
TTGTTAATTCTTCTCCTTTCGATAGCCTTTCTTCCTTCGATAAGTCTTGTCAATCGAACCTATCTCCCTTATTGATAAATCCTTTTCGACGAGCCCTATGTCCTTCGAAGAGGAAAGGGAGGAGCTACAGCTGCCGCACCTTGTCTCTGTTGTCGCTGAGTTTCGACCGCCGCCATACCAAGTCGTCATCGCCAGTTGTTGAGAGAGAAAAGATATTGTTTATCTTATTGAATTATTGAGGATGCTGGTTATTCTGATTTGTTGATTTAGTTTTGTTGAGTTGGTTATTGTTGGGCTGGTTTCTTGAAATTGGTTTCTGAATTATGATAGAATGATTTAAGAAGATTAGAGTTGATTTTGTTTGGTTTATCAAAAATTATTCTGAGAATTGGATATGGTTTGATATATGAAAATAACTTGATTTTGGAATCGGTTTAAAAAGAGTTTGAGAAATGGTTTAGATAGGACCCGAGAAGGGTGGCAAAGTCCGAGTTTTAGGAAATGTGCTGCCAAAATTTCTAGAAGAATTTTGAAAAATTTTACTTTGGTTAATTTGGATTGAAGAATTTTTTACTTGATTTTGATTTATTTAAGAAAAGAGTGAATTATGTTTGTTTAAATGAGTTAGTTCTGAAACGAGATTGGTTTGTCGCCCCCTAAAGTCTAGAGGTCTTGCCGAGGGGTTTAACTAATAAATGGTTGTCCTTTGTCTTATGAAAAGAGTTTAAATTTGAAAAGGGTTTTGAAGTTAGCTCGAGGAATGTGAGAATGAGACAGACATGATTATGACAATGATGATACTGATGAATTGTAATTGACTGAGAGATGAATTGAATGATAATGTGATATATGTGACCGGGTAAGAAGCAGTGGCATTATCCACTTGCTCTGGGTATATGTTGTGACTCCGGGTAGGATGCAGTAGTCTTATCCACTTGCTCCGGGTAAAAGTCAATAAATCAGGTAAGATGCAGCGGTGTTATCCACTTACTCCGAAAAAGTTTGAGACTCCGGGTAAGATGCAAGGGTTGAGTTCTGTTGCCGCTTGCTCCGAATTGAGAACTGTAACACCACCTGGGTAAGAGGCAAGGGTGAAATTGTCCCCTTGCTCCGAGTACATGGGTAAGATGCAAAGATTGCAGCGTTGTCCCACTTACTCCGTGTTTGGTGTTCTGTCCAGAGTTCACTACTGAACATGTCAGGTTTGACTATATAACCGACAGATGAGACTCATCGACCGTAGGACAGGCATACATCATGTTGCATTTGTTTGCTTTATTTGGGTGTGCTTAAGTATTTTGGTTTACCTATCTGATGAATTCTGTTTAACTGGTAACTGTGATACTTCCTGTAACTGTTCTTAAAATGTGTTTGCCTTGTGTTTGTTTGTGTTTGTGATTGATTTCTATTTTGCGGTATTGGTGGTGGATTGATTATAGCGGTGATTTGTTTTGAGTTGGGTCGGAGGCCGAGTTGATTGATTTGATTTGGGGCAGAGGCGGGGATTGATTGGATCAACGGTAAGTTTGCTTAAAATGGTTTCTTAGTAAGCGGTGCAACGTATGGGGTGTAGTTTTGTGTGAAGTTTTATAAGAAAAATATATGTTTTAAATTTGGATAATGGACTGATGTTTGCTGCGACTGAAAATAGTTTTATTTAAAATATCTTATAACAATTCTTCAAATAACAATTCTTCAAAAACCTCTACTGAGAACAAGCGAAAACGATGTTCTCACCCCTTTACAGCTTTATCTTTTCAAGATGGACGAAGAAGCTTGCAGAGTTTTAGTTAGATACTTAGATATGTTGTTTTCGTTTGTTTATATATGTTATAGATTTTTTCCTCGCCCTTATTTTTATTATATTGTAAGAGAGATAAGAGTTGTATGTTTTATATGTATATTATATTTATAAACTACCTATGTAAGAAGTCTTGTATATAAAGTTATGCTTGTTTATTTTTAAGATAAAGTATTTTTCCAATTTTTAAAGAAATCAACGTTATGATATCGAATAAAAGCTCCTATTTTAACATTATTAGAAATAAGAGACTAAACTAGAGAAATGATTTGTGTATTATTGAGTGTATTCAAGTTGTCTATTCAAGTAATGTAGAATGATACAATATAAAAGGATATTTATAGGTACTAAGAGAATCGTAATAATAAAGACGTAATCTCCTATAACAAATATTCAGATATACTAAATAATACTAATTGATCCTAATTGATCCTAATTATACTCTAACATCCCCCCTCTTGAGTTTGAAACTTATTTAAAACAACGAAATAAAGAGAAAAAAACTGCACAAACGGTAAAACAGGTGCAGACGGAACTGCCAGAAGGAAGCGCAGGCAAAACTGCCGCTAGTCTGAAAGAAGCGCAGGCAAAACTGCCGCTAGTCTGAAGGAAGCACAGGCGGAACTGACGCTTGTTTGAAGGAAACGCAGACGAAACTGCCGCTTATCTAAAAGAAGTGTAGAAGGAACTGCCAGAAAGAAACGCAGACGGAACTGCCACGAGAAAATGCAGACGGAATTGCCAGGAGAGAACACAAACGGAACTGCCACGAGAGAATGCAGACGGAACTGCCGAAAGAGAGCGAAAACTATATGATTTCTTCATGAAAATAGATAAACAGCGGATGACAATGGTGTTTGATCATTCGATTCGGAAAGATACAAGACAGAGAGAACAGGCTATTCGGTGAGGTGAAAAACTATCATAGGAGTGACAAAAGGTAAGAAAAAATAGACATAGAAAAAAAAAATACAAAAACTACTGTAATTTCACCGCAAAGAAAACAACATATCCTTTTCAGGAATGATACCATGACTTTGATACCATGTTAGAAACAAGAGACTAAACTAGAGAAATGATTTGTGTATTATTGAGTGTATTCAAGTTGTGTAGAATGATACAATATAAAAGGATATTTATAGGTACTAAGAGAATCGTAATAATAAAGACGTAATATCCTATAACAAATATTCAGATATACTAAATAATACTAATTGATCCTAATTATATTCTAAAAAATATTAAGTATATAAAATAGTTGTAATACTTTTTGTTATCAGAATAACGCAGTCAAAAGCATGAATATAAATAATAAAGATGTTACAACTAATATACACTCTAATACACAAAAAATCAGAAAATGAAACTAAGTTTGCAAAGTAAACTAAATGCATGCAGAAGTGAGACAAAATCTCATTTCTTTTTGTCTATTTCTAATTATTTTCTTTCCAATATACCTAGCAACACATAATAAGTGAATATGAATAATAGTCAACAAAAGTTTGATAAAGAAAATCAAGATCCTTCCCATCTGATTCAAACAACTAAAATTAAATGATTAACCAATCTCCAGTTTGAAGATTATTATTGTATAACAATGTAATGTAATGGTCTTCTTCCTCCTCCCGTGCCTTTTTCTATTCCTCATGCTTTCTAGCTAAAC
>NC_029772.3:104186789-104204569 GCF_000817695.3 Arachis duranensis | reverse complement strand
ATCTCGTTATTTATAGTGTGAACGAGATATATATATTTGTAAATATAAAAATATATATTTTTAAAAATAATAAAAAATATTAATAATTTAAATTGGATCAAACTCTTAAAAATGAAACATTTCAAATAATAGAGAAGATTGATAGTTTTGTATAACAGGAAAGATGGGTGATTTTAAAAATGGAATACTATTAACACGTTTATTTTTTTCAATTATTAAAATAAGTAAAAGCACATGAGTAGCACCTGATAAACTACTCATTATTAATACGGTTACCTTTTTTCTAACTACCGACTATTAACACTATGGCTTCTTCCACTACTTTTGTTCATTGCCCATTCTTATATACTTTAAAATTTTTTATATATTCTCTTGAATATTAATTTTTAAATTTAAATTATATATTTTAAATTTCGTTTATTGTATGAGAGTACATAAAAAATAATATATATTAATACTTAAAAAGAGTATATACAAAATTTAAAAATTGTCAGTTAAAAATTATATCTCAATTAAAAATTTAATAAATAAATTATATCTCAATTAAAATTTTGAAGTATTATTTAAATTTATTTAGTGTAAATTTTAATAAAAGAAACTGCCCGTGGATAGAAGTAGTGGAACAAGCAACCGTGTTAATAGTGAGTAGTTAGATAAAAAGTAACCGTATTAATAGTGTGCAGTTAAACATGCTTTTACTTATTTCAAACGGTTGGAAAGAATAAACGTGTTAACAGTGTTCTATTTTTAAAATCACTCATCTTTCTTATTATATAAAATCGTTTATCTTTCTTATTATTTGAAAGGTTCTATTTTTAAGAGTTTGGTTCAATTTAAATTATTAATATTTTTTATTATTTTCAAAAAAAATATATTTTTATATTTACAAATACATATATCTCGTTTACGAAATAATTTTTAATGTATCTCGTTTATAGTATAAACGAGATGCGAGTAGATGACATATTTTCATAATAATTTTTAAAATTATTTATTTCAGTAAATAACATATTTATTTAATTTATTAAAATAAAAATCCTTAATAATTATCATATAAAATGATAAGGAACAACATAGTCTAGTAGCAAAGAGTGCATGTTACTAACAAAAAGGACTTGGATTTAAACCATGTCTTTATCAATTTTAAAATTTTTACTGGTCTGGTTCATTGATTTTTTGGTCAAACTAGTCGATTCGGTCTGATTTTGATAACTATGTTTGGAAGAGCATGGTAGGCCCTTTTTCCGTCTCTGACTCTCTTTTATTTTTATCTCTCTTTTTTCTTCGGTCTTCTTAGCCGACTGCATAGTTATCAGATTTGGACCGGACTGGCCGGTTCGATCGAAAAATCAGTGAACTGAATCCTAAATTGGTTCGTATTAACATTTTAACCGAATAAATAAATGAATCGGTCAAACTCAAAAAATCCGATCAAATTCGATTTAAACCGAGACTCAAACCGGACCAGTTGACCCGCTGATGTCAGCATCACTCAATTTCAAAAATTCAGAATATATACTAGGCGTTGGAGTTCGAACTTGAGTTATTGGGACAAGTTTTCTCTTTGTATTATATAGTATCATTTAATAAATATAGTACTAACTATTAGACATATCCTAATTAATAACTAGTGTATTAATTCTTTTAGTCATGTAAATTTAAGATATTTTTTATCTTTTTATTCTAATGAATAGTGTTCATATTAATTTAATTTATTTTTTATTTTATACTTACTTTTTTAAAAATGAATTATTTTTTAATTATATATAATTATTAACATAAAAATTAAACTTTGGTAAATATCTTTAAATTAAAAAAGATAAGCAAAAGAATTTTATTAATCAATGACATATTTTTGTTATTGATAATTATATAACATCTATTAATATTAATATTTTTTAACATATATTTGAATAATGTAATAGATACTAATTAATTAATGAATCAAAAAATAAGTTAATTTGATATAAAAAAAATAAATTTTATATAATTATTTAATTATGACTGGGTCAACCGGTTGAACCTGTGACCCACCGGTTGACCCAATGACCCAATGACCTGTCTGAGTCGATTGCCGGATCGGTTCTGATAACTATGGCCGACGAAAATTTTTGTCTCGTATAATTTCTTTGTAAAAGTAGTTTTATTCTATAAATTTTTGTATCATAATTTATAATATTATGACAATAAAGTAGAATTATATACACAAATATACATACGTATAAATTAAATTTAAATTTCTAATAAATTAATTATCTAAAAATGAGGTATATTAATCTAAAATAAGAAAAATAATTTATAATCGTTTTCTTTTTATTTTCAACATAATTCAATATTTTAATTCTCTACGTATTTCTAAATATAAGTTTTAACTATTTATTATTTTCTATTCATTTGCAAAAATTTTATTTACTATCAAAGCAATTTATTTCGAAACTAATTAATTAAATCTCAGGTTGAACTTCTTTTTTTTATAGAAGTCGTATTTTATTCTGAAATAAGGCCCTTTTGATAGATACTTCATCGATAATACAAGTCCAATTCAAAAAAAATCAATCAAATAGAGATCTTTGCAATAACATAGCCCATTAGTAATTCACTTTCTTACTCTCAATTGATGTTTGGTTTCATGTTTGGTTGTAAGGAAAGAAATAGAGAAAAAAAATAGAAAATAAAGAAAGAAAAGAAAAAAAAATTGAATAAATTTTTATTTTTCTTATATGTATTTGGATGGAAGAAAAATAAAAAAAAATATTATAAAAAAATAATTTTATCCTTATATTATAAAAGATATTGAAAAAAGTAAAAGAGTAATATTGGTAGAGAGAAAAAATTAATTTTCTCTCCATTTTCTCCACCAATTTTTTTTCATCTCTTTTTCTTTCTCTCCCATTTCTCTATTCAACCAAACAATAAAAAATAATCATTTTTCTTCTTATTTTCTTTCCTTTCTTTTCTTTCCTTCTATTTTTTCTTCAAACAAATATAGCCCAGACACACGTGCAACCAACTGTCGTGCTGATTCTTATACTACCATGTGTAAGCTATCTACAAATGCATAAAGAATCTCTATAAACAACATCTACATGTTATAATTCACCTAATAACCTTTACAAAGAAGGTTGAACACCTCTAAAAAATTGGAATGGTAAAAAAGTTAATAGGTTAATTTTTTAGGAGCTCTATATATGATGTTTATTTTGATTGAATGATAGTTTGGAATATTAAAAAAAAAAAAGTAGAAATAGAATAGTTTTTGAAGCAAACAAACTTGATTGAAAATTTGAGTTTATGATCAAACGATTCTTATTTTAAACGTGTTTTAATATTTGTTTTAATTTAAACTATTTTTTGAATTTGGTTAGATGTATATATTAAAGAAAAGTTTAGGAATCAGCAACTTTATCAAATTATGGTTTAAAATATTTTCTGCACAACATATATGTAAATAAAAGAAATATCGAATAATTATTGTTAATTTTATTTTATTACTTTGATTTTACTTTGTAGATTTATGACATTTGTGTAGACGAAGGTCATGGGAAGTATAAATAGTTGTTAGGGTGCACACGTATAAATAATTATGAAAAAGACTTACTATAATAGCTAATGGTGTGAAAGTATACAACTATAATATTTATTCTTTACAAGTTGAAATTAAAATTGTTATTGATTTTTCACTAAGACTTAAATATCTCCTGTATATATATTAGATATAGGTGTTCATATATAAGATTTGATGTACTAAAATTTTTTTAATTAGTTACTATTGATTTTAAAATTACTATCTCAATTTTCTAATCTGATTTTATAATATTTTTAATCAAATTTATTTAAATATTTCTTTAATTGTTAAAAATATGATGAATTTACATTGACCAGGGTTGGTTCACAATTGCTAAAGTTGACAATGATAATAATGTTGATTCATAATTGTTAGATCTCTAACAGTTAACATTGCCCAACAAATTAAATACAATTGTTTATAAAATATCTTGACCTAATTAAATTTACTTCAATTTTTTATACAAGCACTTCTCTGCCAGCCAATAGCTATAAGTAATATATTATTTGAATTATATGCATGATATATTTGACGTTTTTACCAGCAATTAATGCACAACAATATGTAATATTAAATTAGTGCACAACCCGCGCTATGGTCACCTAATAACAATAGCAACAGCAAAATCTCAGCATAACATCATGAGAATTCAAGGCCATCCTTCGGCCTACTGAATGCATTTGTATACAATTTGATTGGCCCAATATCCCACAAAAAATGGTTAGTCTTTAACGTTTTAATGCCATTGTTAAACTCAACTAATCATCCGACAAATTGGAGGAGCATGCAGCTAAAGCTGCCTTTTTCTTCAAAATCTTCAGCGCAGCTACTACTCAATTCAGCAGCACCAGGGGCAGGGGTCATTGACAGGGAGAAACGCGCTATTTCTACATGTATGCATGTTTTTTCACATCCATACCATAGCACATGGTTTACTTGAAAACATGTTTCATCGAATTATGGATGATAAATGATCTCACTTGAGATACTACTGAGGAAATTCCAAATTTATATTACACCTTATTTAGTACGGAGGTTTCAACAGCGCAGGCAAATAAAGGGCATAACAGTCAAATTGGGGGGTTAAAAATAAAAAGAAAAACTAAGGACAAACTTCTCTTCATGATAGACTCCTCCTTCTTTATAAGAAAGTCACAGGACAACAGAGAAAAAGACAACATAAAAATGGAATATAGTATCCTGTCACCACCACATCCATAAACAACACTGGTAAGAGACTACTAGTCTGACTAGAGAGAATTTATAAGCCCGGTTTTGAACAAAAGGCTATATGATAAAAGAGGCTTACAAAAATATGTTTTTTTCTGCTTAAAATGAAAACAACAAACTGCCAATGTTGCCATAAATGGAATCAAATCTTTAGTTCTTTGGGCCAATATCCTTCAGGGCACAAATCTGCTCCTCACCCATAGCAGACATGACAGAGACAACAAGGTCCTTACCCTCAGCAAACCCATCCTTAATCTGCATCAACCAATCAGTGATACACATAAATACACCATTTATAGGAACATAACACAACCATACACGAATTGCATTAAATTGTACAAACCTGAGACAGGAGAGAATCATCAGTAGGGAGCCTGAGATCATCCTTGGTGTTTCCATTTTCAGTGAGCAGACTCACCTATAATACAACCATTTAAGACAGCACACATTAAGAATACAAACACACTAATAATGACAGTAAAAAGGAATATGCAGAAGAATGTAAATGCCTTAATATTACACTAATGCAGTAAGTTTTCATAAAAGAAATAAAATCTTTGCAGTTTCCAGTGCATTGAAAATTTATAAATTTAATTTTACCCCTTCAGCAACCCTAATCAGTAGATTCAAGTTAACAAAACCATAATAATAGTAATAAGTAATAACAACAATATGAGTAAATCAATTAATCAAATGGAATTCTTGGAAACTTACAAATCCATCCTCAGAGATATCAATGAGCTGGTAGTCAGTACGATTCACATGGGGAACCTGACAAGAAGAAATAGCAATTACCGAATGTTATTATGATGTGCAACTTCATGGAGCACACACAATAAATTACACCTCAAAAAGTGGCAAGGAAAGAAACAAAGAAAACGATGAGGAGCACACATACATCACAGTTGTGAGAAGAGGGAACGATATCTTCGAGCTTCTTGGCAGTGAAGATATCAATTCCAACAAAGTGGCACTTAGCGTGACCGTGCTTTCCAGTCTTTGAAGTCGAAACTTCAACAACCTGCCCACAGAAATAAAAAAAGCCCATCGATAACACAGCACACAAATTCGGCAAATCAATCCACAAATTGAATTCAATAGATAACAACACTAGAATTAATTAATCAATTAATTATGGATGCAAATAACAAATCAAGCACGCAAGCAAGTACAATAAGTCACCATCAACAGATTAGATCAGCAAACCCTAGAAAAACAAAGCACACATACTAGATCTAGAAAGAAGAACCATACTATAAATCAATTCAATTAATCAGTGAATTAATCATTTGATAAAGGGAAATGAAGACACTGAAGGGAGAACCTTGCAGGGACGGCCCTTGATGACGATGTAACCGTTCTTGCGGATGGTACCGGCTTGCTGAGGGTAAGTCTTGGAGGCTCCGGCGTCGGCCTTCGACTCGAAATGGTGCTCCTCGTCCGACATATCCAACGGTGATTTCACTGAATTTGGAGTGAGTCAGAGAGAAATGAGAAGAAGGAGAAGAGGGAGAGAGAGTAGATGTATCTTTCTTTCTGCTTTTGTTCGTTTATATTCACTGCAATCGCCACGGAATCTAGGGTTTCACATTTTCAATTGCTGATCTTGGTATGCCAATCACTACCGTTGGATTCAGTCTACCAGTGTCCGTTGGATCATAAATATCAGCAGCTAGCTGCGTCCCTTCTACGCTGATTCTTATGGGCTCAGGCCCAATTTAAACAGACGCTCTCTTCAATTCGAGACCATACATAACCATGATTGCGCTTTAGCCGAAAACGAGTAAAACGGAAAAAGAAGCGCAAAAACTAATTAAACTTCTGCTTTGTAGCCAAAAACACAAGGTGAAACTGAAACCTCACACAAGATGATATTCAAAGTCAAGACCCACGTCCAAAACAAAAAATCAAGACAAGAAAAAAAAATGATATTCAAAGTTGTTTTATGTAAAATTAATGCTCAATTTGATTTCTAAACTTGTATTTGAATCTTACTTTAGTCCTTAAAATTTTAATTATCTTTATTTAGTCTCTATATTTTAGAAACATAGCTCATATTAGTTTTTAAATCAATTTTTAACGTATGTTAATAGAACATTATTATAGACAGGAGGTTATGCCAAACTCTATAAAATGATATCGATTTAGTTTTGGTACTTAAATAATTCATATTTATTAAAACTTTACCTAACAAAACAACAAAACAATTTATACATGTTGATTTGCTATTTGAATATCAAAGCCAAAACTGTATCATTTTACAAATTTTAGTGTGATATTTGACTGAGTATATCATATTTTTATTAACGTTTTTGTACTGAAAATTGTCTCATAGGCTAATACAAGGCATATTTACAAAATTTTATAATTAAACATAGACAATTGAAATATTAATTTCAGGGATTAAATTAAATATTAAATAAAAAATTAAAGTTCAAATATTATACATTTCATGTTAATCGATTTTACGGTAAAAATTCATTTGGTTAAACAAAGATAAATGAAGAAAAATTTGGTTGGTAATCTCGCATAAAAAGAAAAACTAGATATTTTTCGATTGAATTTGTAAAAAGCATGTCTCAATATCTAATTTTATATCTTTATGTGAAGATATTAAAGTATTATTTTAATTTTTAATATGTTGATTAAAATTTATTTCTAATAATGTTTGAAACATTTTATTTTTATCCCAAATATCTTAAATTTGTCTATTTTATTATTAAAGATACTTTCATGAAAGTACTTAATTTATTCGAACTTACAAAGAACCAATATCTGAAAAATAAAGTGTTTCACTTCAAGCTCAAAGGTGAGAGCAACACCATTAATTGACAAAAGGGAGAAAAAACTAACGCCACTTTCCAATTGATCATTTGTGTGATTAAACATATATATAGCTAGACCATTTGAATGTTATGGGACAAAGGAGGCAAAGACAACGCATATTTGATGTCACGTTCTTGATCTTCTTCATCCTCAAAGCTAATAAATCCAACACTATCCATCGTGTCTCCCTTACTACTAGTTATTCTTGTTGCATTATGTCCAATAATGTTATATGATGAAGAAGATTCCATGGATGAATTTGAAGAACTACTACCCATTATTAGCTTCCTCTTCTTGTAGTTGGCCTTGAAACATGCTTGTCTAAGTCTTTTGGTATTGTCTTCAAGTTGCAAATCAGGCATTTCTTCCAGAAGCTTCTTTTCCTTCTCTAATATCTCAATTGCACTCCTTAGCTTCTCTTCACTCTCTCTCCCCTCTTCCTTCCCTAGCTCCTTCAATACCCCCATCACACCCAAAAACAAATATATATAAAAAAAAAAAACACATTGCACTAATCAGTATCCTTAATTACTAAAATAATCAAATATTAATAATAATAATAAAAATAATGTAAACTTTACATTACTTTATACAATACATTAATCCCAAATTTATCTTTAATTTATTACCACAAAAACAATAGTATCAACATCAATACATTAGTATATGTGTCCATAAAATGAAACAATAAAAAAATAAAAGAATGTTTTCATAATAGCATTTAGAATTAGCATATGAGCAATGCTAGGGACAGCAACATTTGTGATTGGTAGTCATCAACTAACCGTCAATGATTATTTGATAGTATAAGATTGATGTAAAATTTCATCTAATAGCTCATCTTTCTCTGCTAATTACATGCTGGAACTTTTCCTTAGCATATTATATATAAGAATAGAATAGAATGATGTGAAGTAATGAAAGGACCTGAACATTATTGATGAGGGTTTGAAGACTCATAAGTTTCCGATGAGGCCACCTTCGAATCCCTAACTCTCTGCATCTCTTCTTCAAAAGTGTTAAGCCCACATCAAGTTCCTTCGCTGCTTGAGTTATCGGCATGTAGAAATAATCCGATATCATCTTCCTTGATAACATTTTCGTACTGTTGCTACTTCTCTCTTCTCTACAAACTCGTTTATTAATGACCCTCCTGATGCTCTTATTTTCTTCATTGTTGTTGTTGTTGGAAAGTGATGATGATGATGAAACTTTTTCTGAACAATCAAAGCCGGCATCCACTTCGTTCCAGACAGAAAACCCTTCCTTAATATCATAAAAGTCATAGTCTGCATGTGTTTAAGGACAAGGTATAACATATGTAGCTGCAGTAATATAAGAATCTAATAAGAAAATAAAAACTTTAAGAAACTCATCAGTCATCACCATGATATATATACCTTTAATAGTTGAAATTGGTTCGATGGAGAGAGTTTCATAAAAAGGAAGTGAAGGGTAACACTCCATGTCTTGTATTGAAAACTCGTGTGCCCAACATCCCAGTGGTGGATATTCGTTAGTGTTTTCACTGAAATATAGATTGAACATAAATAAATGCAGCACAGTAACAAAGTATATATAGAGTGTTGTAACAATTTAATCTAATTAGATTACCTGGAATAATAGTAATAATCATAATCATATAAGGAACATTGAATGGGAAGAGGGAAAGGATATTCATCTATTTGTTGAGGGTTGAAGAAGTAATTGCAAGAAGCCATGAAGATGATGATGAGTAAGTGAGTAAGTGAGGGATACGAAGAGAAGTTGGCAATATATATAGGGATAATGATGAAAAGAGAGTAATGATATGATGAATGGGTGAAAATGAAGGGTAATTACTTGGAGAAAGTGCGCAGCCTTCTATCAGTTAAATGACTTTTAATGCTATGCTTATGAGTTGTGAGAGTTACAAGTATTCCATTAATTTCATCATCAATATATAATTTTAATCACCTCTTTCAATCTTAGCCATTAGATTTCCATTCAATCTAGTTTTATTATTATTATTATTATTGTAACAATTTTTGTTATTGTTGTGTCTATAACATAGCCTTGAATCTTAATTTGTCACTAATATTATAAATATTTTTTATTTTATTTTAGTTTTGAGTCAAATTTAGAAAATGTTTTTAAAATACGTTTTTTTAATATTTTTTAAATAATGATAAAAGTCGTAATTATAATGGTCATAATTGATGGTTGTAGTAATTGGAAAGCGAAAATAACAAAATTCTAAAAGAGAAAAAATAATAATTTAAAGATGAAGTAAAATATTTAGAATAAAAATTTAATTTTTTTTTCTTTTTTTTTATATTCATCCTTATCATGAAAGTTAATTTTTATTATTTTCTTTCTTTTTTTTCTTTAATAAAAACTATTCGTATTTACAATTTTCTTTCCCACGCTCATTCTTATCATAGAAGTTAGTTTTATTATTATTATTTTTCTGTTTTTTTTAAAACAAATAACTATCTTTTTCTTTTGAAAAAGTAACTACTTCTAATAGGACTGATAAAATCTCTAGTAAAGACATTGATCATAAAGATATTCATCATAAAAATATGGATTTTGATCTTTTAAAGTTTAAATTTTTATTTTAAAGAGTAAAGTGTGATTTTTTATTCTTAAATAATTTCTCTCTCATATTTATTTTTGGTTCCACCTATAAAATAAATTGTGAGAGATTACAATTTACTCTTTAAAATAAAATTCAAACTTTAGAGGATTCAAATCCTAAAAACATTGGTAACTACCCCTAATAGAATTGATAGAGGAGTAGATCCTCTCTAATGAAAAAAAAAATTGAATGGTGTCAATTGTGATCTTTTATCTTTCATTGTTCTCTCTTTCATATTTAATTTTGGCCCCACTTATAAAATTAACGGTAAGAGATCACACTGTATTTTCTCAAGAGTTAAAAAAATTGGAGAGAATTCATTTTCGACTGATTGAATCTCTAGTAAAAACATTGATCATAGAGATATTGGTGTGTACTTTAAGTTGTCTTTTGTTACTAGACTTTTGTTCCACCCTGCATGTGTTGAGCATTTTTTATTTCAAAAAAAAAATTTAATTTTTTTTAAAAAGTCACTTAATTTTTTTTTATAAAAAAAAATATCTGACCCAAAAAGCCCTTGAGCTTAATTATATCATCTCGTGTGACGTGCTGTTGTAGAATTGCATTAAACAGTTATCTCGGGAATCCTCTTCCTCGTGTGCATGCTGCATTTGAAATATTTTGATCTTTAGTAAGCATTGGATTATGACCCTTTGGCCTGTTTTCCAAGTTTTAGATAAGATGATTATGTCTACCAATCTCCTCTAATTTGTAGCCCATAATGTAACTCTGCAACCTATGCGTAATTAGAACACACTAATTAATAATTTAGTTCAAATATACTTTTATATTGTTCTCTATCCAGTTCACAATAATTATCTTAAAATAAAAAACAGATAGTTTAAGAGAATTATAATAAACAATAAATATATTTAGAACATAATAAAAAATTATTTAATTAAACAAGATTACTGAAAATTTAAACTTCTTGTGACACAAATTAGGATAAAATATAACTTTTGTTCCAAATGATTGGAATAAATAATATTTTTCTAACATTTTTATCATTTTAGTTGTGTCCTACATATTTTAAACTTAACTCGATAATTTTAGTTTGACAAGATGTACACCATTGTACTTTTTATGATATTTAAAATTAGATTAAAATTGAATCATTTTTAAAACCCTATGTATAGAAAAACAAGACAAAAATACATAAGTGACTATTTTAATATTTATCCTAAACATTTGTAACAAAAAAATAAAACTACTTTATAAATTATATAATGCATGAAATAACTATTTGTAAAATCTCACTTTAAATAAAATGTGTACCAAGTAACAACTACTAAGTGTTGCAAGTGTGAGGAGTGTTGAACTTAGTCCCACATCAAAGAAAGCATGGAAGAGTGAGGAGTTTATAAGATGAGAGACTCATTAACTTGTCACCTTAAGGTTTTGAGTTGAATGTGGTGTCTTTTCATCTTATGTTCTCTCGCTTGATTCCTTTGAAAAAAAAATATAGTAATCATCATTAATTCATTATATCCATCCATGTATTGTGATTTTTATCAGGTTATTGCTCTACTTTAGTAGCAGAGCCATTCAGTGATATATCTATGGAATATGTTTAATTAAGTTTCAGAATAAACGAAGAGTGTCTCAATAAACTATCTTTTTTTTACTGGATTTTTTTTATTCATTCTTGAATCCAATCAATGAGGCGCGTCCATGTAGGGTGCAAAAATAAAAATGCAAATTCAAAAGAGTTATTTCTCATGAATTATTCTAATTTTCTTTTTTTGTGAAATTATTATTTCAAATAGGCCATAGGAGTTTTAGGAAATATATTATTTTCGTAAAAATACATAAATTAATCATGTATATCATAATTTGATTAGTGAAACAGTGACTACTATCACTAGAGATTAATGTAGCTATTTCTAATATAATAGACAAAATTAAAAAAAGAAAAAGAAAAATAAATAAATAAGGGCTTGATGAAATTTGATTGGAAATGAGAACAAGAATGACTAGGCAGACTAGCAGCTAAATAATGTTGTGAAACCTGACCAATTATTTCACTCTACTTCCTGAGAATGTATGCATGGTTGCTACTACACGTTTACTATTTCTTTCAAGCAAAAGAATATATCTGAAACAAATTACAATCATTAGCCTCTCTCCCAACTTCCTATGCTCTAATTAATCATTACTGTTTGAGGCCAAATAGTAGCTTCTTTCTGTTTTTGCTTTATTGAAATTTATTTATTTGTTTGGTATTTTAATTGAAGGCGAAAGAAATGAACTCATTAGTATAATATCCATGGAGATGATGAGATGTAACGGACTCATAAAAAAGGCCAATCATTTTTCTGTTTCTGTTATGAAGTGAACTTTGATGGTTAGCTTTCATGGTGGGAGTTACTCCCAATCATAATAGAGTAATTGATTGTTTTCATTACATCCCTTTATTATTAAGAGAAGTGAGCTATTAAATGCCAATAACCACTTTTATTATTTTATACTATCACTATTACTGCTTTTGCAAGAATGCAGGGATAAACAGAGTCTCTTGATTCATGGCCACATCTATGGGTAATTGGGTATTGCGTTCCTAGCTTTTTGCTTGTAACTTGTAACTCTCGTAAATGAAATAGGTTGAGTTTTTTAATACTTTTGTCATGAAATAGGTCATGGAGATTTTTTTTGGACACGTATCATAGGAGGAGTTTAACCATTCATTTTTTATTTTGGGCTACATTTTGAACTCATCTATGTGGGCAATTTATAGCCAGCCCAAATATTAATGTGCTCCAAGGTAGGTCAACAGGGCCCAAATTTGGGTAGCCATTACATTTTTTTTTGTTTTCACGGTATCCACTTGCCTGACAGGTAAGACTAATTCATCGAGGATTTAAACTTCATTCGCACAGCGGAGACCTAGCACAGATGGCATACTTATGTGCCTCTTGCAAGCTGCATCCAGGTTTAAATACCAGCTGAGCCTGAATGTTGTGTGGGTGACTTGAGTATTTGACCACTTACCAGTAGCTCATAGCTTCTTAGTTTTGAATTCCAACTAAAATCTTGTTTAGTAACCTCAAACAAGTTATAGCATCCGTACTATGTTTTCCCTAGGAATTATATTGTGTTTGGTATTCACTCAAAATAACATTCATATAAGCAATTTATCCTGCTCCATTTTGAAGAGTATTTACAAATTTGATTAATTAATATTATTAATATTATTAAATAAACGGTTACTAACCGTTTTGTACTATTTAGTTGAAGGGATACAACCTTTTAAGAATTGTGTATATTTAAAACATTGTGTCTATTGACTAAAGGGACACAACTCTTTAAAAGTTGTATATGTTCAAAACATTGTATCTATTGGCAATAGAAATGACACAACCATTTGTATACGTAACTAATCATAATTGCTACGTGCAATATATATAAATAAGTCTTTGTCCACTATTTCAGATATGAAGTACTAAGCGTACAATTTACACTACTATTAAGAGATTTTCTTTGTTCAAGAGAGTTGAGAATTTCTTACTATTGCTAATTAAGAAATTCTTAAGTTTCATTGTATCTTGGGAGAATATTGTCATCAACCCTATAGCAACTAAGTGTGGGGACAAATATCTCTCTAAAGAAAGCGATCTAATCGTGCCTTGAAACTACTACACAAATATAAGATTTTGTCATCTTACCATCTTCATATACCCAACACATTTGTCAAATCTAAAAAACATATGGCCAAGCCAACTAGAATTTCATTCAAATAAAAATGATACTATTCCAATTTCCCAGCCATTCAAAAGCTCTAGCATTGGGGGTATGAACTTGGATGAAGTAAGGCGTCACTTTACAAAGGAATATGAGTATGACAAAAACACAACATCATGTATCAAAGATCTGGGTAGTGCAGTTTTAGTGTTTCACAGCTAGAGGAAGTATCAAGTATGCACAAACAACACACTGAAGATCTGTGGCAGTCACTTTCCAGATCCGCCACGGCCGCGCCCTCCCTGTTTCGAGTACTTCTTTTTGCTGCTTAAGTGCTTGTCCACTCCAGGTAGTGGAAGCATCTCATCCGGCAATGGAAGAATATGATGCACACATTTGCGGAAGCGAAAATAATCCACAGATCCATCCTCTCTCATGAGGACGAAGCACCTGCCCATCCACTTGGGATGCTTGTGGATTTGGAAAGAGCGGATTCCCACTCCAATCTTCCGGGCAGCATTCTTGTGTCCCTTCTGGAGCAATTCCAGCAACATTTGATGTTCATACTGCCACACAAGAACCATTCATGAAACAAAGACACAAACACAGTAAATTCAAGATTCAATAGTTTAACTGTTATGGCAATTATGAATTAGCAAGCAGTTCATTCAATCCAGAACTCTTAAACATCAGTGAATCATTATTCATGATCCCAGATCTTTCCAAGAAAAATAAAATGCAAGAACAGGAAATTAATCAAGCTAGTAATAAACATGCAAGAACATAAATAAGCATAGACACTAATAATCCATTTTCTTCTGTTAGATTGGGGCTAAGAAAAGACGAATTGGGAATTGAACCTTGTTGACATTGAGATTAAGGGGCCAGGAATGAAGAAAGTTGTAGAAGTAATCGAAAATTTCCACCGAAGAATCGAAGGTCTTGTAACCCAATTTCACTGGACCCGATAGTATCTCCTTGCTCGCTTCCTCCGCCTCCTCGTTCTTCTTCTTCTTCTTCTTGTCTTCACTTTGTTCATCAACTTTGGCTTTCCCCTTTCCGTCATCTACCTTCCGCTTCTTGGAATCAGTAGCTATGTCGTCACCGGCCTCGCGACCAGCCTCAGGTTTGGAGCTGTCCACGTCAATTTCTTTGGCGGAGGAGGAGGAGGAGGATGTGTTTTGTTCCGCGAGCTGTTCTTCCGATGCGGTGGTTTCCGCCATGGTTGTTGAGGTTTAACCTAAACCCTAGCTAGATTTCTTGCAGTTTTGTTTATTTTAGACAAATTGAAAGGAAAAAGGTCAAGACTTTTTCTCTTTTTCTCTCTGCTCTGAAAGCGAAAGAGGCTTTTCTCCGATTAATACTCAAAATTTTCTGATAATTGACTGCAATTCATTTTGTCCTCTTAGATAGTGTCCGCAGGACTGAGACTAAGAGACAGAAATCTAAATAAATTTCAGTATTTTGTTTGGTGTAAAGTGAGAGACAAAAATTAAAACAAGAATAAAATTTTAATTTAATTTGTAAAAAGGATAAAATTAAAATTAATTAATTGAAATGAAAGTATTTTAAGTATAAAATGTTATTAAAATTTCAATTTTCATTTCTAAAAATTTCAGTCTCTTGTGTCCTTACCTTTTGAAGGTATTAAAATACTGAAATTTTAAGAATAGAAACAAAAATTTTAGTACAAAAATTTTAGTATCAGAACCAACAAATATAATATTATGTCTCAGTCTTCTAATCTCTATCCCAATATCTCAAAACAAACGCTACCTTAATTTTTAATCGACTAAACTAGCAAGAGGCCGATGCATGGGTGATTGAATTTGTGGAATTAATAACAATAATATGAGATCAACACATAAAAGTTGGATAATGATATATTTATCATATATATTTATTAATTTTAAAAATATGATAACAATGATGTAACTAATAATTTTAAGTTAATGTATTAATTAAACATTCTTAATTAATATCAATATATAGAAAGAGAAAAAAATTAATTGATGAAGTAAAACTGCACATTTTTTATACCAAAAATTATTAGTTGTACTGCAATAAATTAAAAAATATCAAGTGAAT
This sequence comes from Arachis duranensis, assembly GCF_000817695.3. Lineage (NCBI taxonomy): Eukaryota > Viridiplantae > Streptophyta > Magnoliopsida > Fabales > Fabaceae > Arachis > Arachis duranensis. The sequence continues at coordinate 104,188,562 of NC_029772.3, read as the reverse complement.
ATATAAATTAATAATGTGTGCAATATATAGATACAGTGTTAAAGATAAAGATTGGTCAAAATTTAAAAATAAAATGTTGAGATATAAATAAATAAATAAGAGATAATTAAAAAATTAGAAAAATAAAAAATATGATCCTTATGAATTGTGTGTGATACAATATGTCAAAATTAAATATTTTTAAAAATTTCCTAATAAACGATATTGTTAACTTAAACTTTCTAATCAATAGACCGCATGACTCACGTCAAGGAGAGAAAGAGATCCATTATGTGGGGGTCTTAGAATCGATTCCACCAACTTAAGAACACCTGAAGTTTAAAATGGATATCAGGATGTGTTCATTATTAGAGTCTGGAACTTTTTTTATGGATGTATTCTTACAAAATTTCATGTGCATTTTTCTTTGGACAATAATAATAATAATAATAATAATTGTTCATACCCTGGCCCAATGTCAAAGGCCCAGGTCCAAATAAAAGGTCTAATCTGTAGGATTAAGCCTAGCTAAGTACCGACTTTCACGTAAGAAGTCGGTATCAACCACGACTTGCTCTAAAGAAGTCGGACATGAGATTAGCTGGCAGATAAAACACTCAATTCAAATGAGTAACCGCCCCTAAAATCTCTCTAACCGCTTCATAAAGCCATATCTTAACCTCCCCAAGATAATGGGACGGTTAACACCCTAAAGATACGGCACTACTCCAACGGTGGTTATTGGCTCACCACTATAAATACACTGACACCCCTCAGGTATCTCTAGGCCCAATACTCTCTAGACCTGCTCACACTCTTGCTAACTTAGGCATCGGAGTGTCTTTGCAGGTACCACCCCCCATTCATTCACTCACACAAGTCGGAAGGAGGCTCCAGTGTGCGATCCAGCTCGGAGACTACCAACCGCAGGTGACCGGGCCAACGAACGTCATCTATCCTACTAATCTCCGGTTACCCACCGTAACATTGGCGCCGTTGCCGGGGACCCGAGAGATCATCCCTTGATGGCGGACAGATCCCATGAAGAAGGCCATGTGGAAACAGATTCCGAACAAGAGAATCTGGACACAGGTAATAACAATGTGGACTTAGCCCTCCACCAGGAGGTTAACAATCAGCAGAGAGAGGGCACCTCCGGGGTAAAAAACCCGAAGGCAAACTCCTCAGACGAGCGCGAATCAGAAAAAGGCGGACCATCCCACGTAACTGAACTAATGGGGTTAGTCCACAGCCGCCTGGAACAGTTAGAACAAGAGCGGGAGTGACAAAAGGAAACGGAGAAGTATCTAAAAGAGGAGATGGAACGGCGAAAAGAGTTAGAAAGAAAACTAAGCTGGAATCTTCCCTCAAAAATCGCAACTCCCGTGACGAACAGGAAGAGCCACCATTAGGGGGAGAGGATCCCTTTAGCGAGGACATAATGAGGGCTAAAGTTCCGAGGAACTTCAAAAGCCCTGATATGGACCTCTACGATGGAACTACGGATCCAAAGCATCATCTGAGCAATTTCAAAAGTCGGATGTACCTAGCTGATGCTTCCGACGCTACGCGATGCAAGGCCTTCCCGACCACTTTGTCGAAAGCAGCGATGAAGTGGTTCGATAGCCTTCCCCCGAGATCAATCACCAGCTTTGAAGACCTCTCAAGGAAGTTTTTGATGAGGTTCTCAATTCAGAAAGACAAGGTAAAACATGCACCGAGCCTCCTGGGAATAAAACAGGAGGTCGGAGAATCTTTACGAGCTTATATGGAAAGGTTCAACAAAGCATGTTT
>NC_029772.3:104184766-104185248 GCF_000817695.3 Arachis duranensis | reverse complement strand
CCCCTACCAAGTATTGATACCCTAGTGGACTCCAGCTCGGGGTACCAATACTTATCTTTCATGGACGCCCACTCGGGATATAATCAAATCCCGATGTATGAGCCAGACCAGGAGAAAACATCATTCATCACACCCAAAGCCAACTATTGCTACGTGGTCATGCCATTCGGATTAAAGAATGCAGGAGCCACATATCAAAGGTTGATGAATAAAGTGTTTTCCCCCCACCTGGGGAGCCCAATGGAAGTATACGTCGACGACATGCTAGTAAAAACCAAGGAAGAAGTCGACCTCTTATCCGACCTCTCACAAGTCTTTGACACCATAAGGTTGCATGGGATGAGACTAAATCCTGCAAAATGCGCCTTCGCGGTGGAAGCAGGAAAATTTCTAAGATTTATGCTAACACAAAGAGGGATTGAGGCCAATCCCGATAAATGTAGAGCCATCCTAGAAATGAAAAGTCCGACTTGTTTGAGAGA
>NC_029772.3:104184100-104184675 GCF_000817695.3 Arachis duranensis | reverse complement strand
TAAAATCCCTTCCACTATTTTCCTTATTAAGAAAGGGATGCCCATTCGAATGGACTCCAGAATGCGAGGAGGCGTTCCAAGAGTTCAAAAGATTTTTAAGCCAACCTCCTATCCTAACCCGACCAGTACCAGGAAAAGACCTCGTTCTGTACTTATCCGTAGCAAACAGGGCTGTCTCGTCGGCCCTGATAAAAGAAGACGAGGTCGAACAACACCCAGTCTACTTCATCAGTAAGGTCCTACAAGGCCCTGAACTAAGGTACCACAAACTAGAAAAGTTTGCCTACTCCTTAGTAATAGCCTCATGAAGGCTACGACCTTATTTTCAAGCTCACACAATAAGAGTCCGTACAAACCAACCCATGAAGCAAATCCTTCAAAAGACGGATGTTGCAGGGAGAATGGTTCAATGGGCAATAGAGCTCTCCGAGTTCGATCTGAGATATGAAACTCGGACAGCAATTAAAGCCCAATGCCTTGCCGACTTCGTGGCGGAATACGCAGGGGACCAAGAGGAAAAACCGACTACATGGGAACTCTATGTAGACGGATCCTCCAACAAAACGGGAAGCGGC
>NC_029772.3:104181282-104183531 GCF_000817695.3 Arachis duranensis | reverse complement strand
TACTTGATCGTGGGAATAGACTACTTCACAAAGTGGATAGAAGCAGAACCATTAGCCACTATCACCGCTCAAAGAAGTCGCAGGTTCCTCTACAAAAATATCATCACAAGATATGGGATACCTTATTCTATTACTACGGATAATGGAACCCAATTCACCGACGCTACCTTCAGGAGCTTAGTGGCCAGTATGAAAATCAAACATCAGTTCACCTCGGTGGAACACCCACAGGCCAATGGGCAAGCCGAGGCAGCCAACAAAATCATACTGGCAGGACTAAAGAAGAGACTACAGGAAGCAAAGGGAGCTTGGGCTGAAGAGCTCCCTAAAGTGCTATGGGCTTATAGGACAACCCCCCAATCCGCCACAGGAGAAACACCTTTCCGACTAGTCTATGGTATAGAAGCCATGATTCCAATAGAAATCAGTGAGCAAAGCCCAAGGGTAATTCTCCATGACGAGGTCGGAAATGTACGGGGACACAAAGAGGAGCTCGACTTGCTCCCCGAAGTCCGAGAAGGTGCCCAGATAAGAGAAGCGGCGTTGAAACAAAGGATGACTACCAGGTACAACAAGAAAGTCATTCGAAGAACATTTGCCCGGGATGACTTGGTCCTAATCAGAAACGACATTGGAGTCAACAAATCAGGAGAAGGAAAGCTCGCCGCAAATTGGAAGGGACCAGTCTGGGGAAGGAAAGCTTGTTGCTAATTGGAAAGCACCATACAAAATTAGTGAGGTCCTAGGAAAAGGCTACTACAAGGTGACCGACTTGAACGACACCGAGTTACTTAGGTCGTGGCATGCTTGTAATATGAAAAGGTACTACAGTTAAAGCGAACTCTACTCCCTGATGTACTCTTTTCCCAACTTCATGATTTTTTCCCAAAAGGGTTTTTTCTGGAGAAGGGTTTTTAACGAGGCATCATAGTAGAGGCTAAGGGAAAATAGGCTATTTACACCCTTAGTAGCGAAAAGGTACCTCCTCAATTAATAAAGATCTTTTCATCTACAATATCTCTTATAACATCCTTCTTTATTTTTCTAAGTCTTTCTACGAAACGCGCCGACTTAAGCTCGACAAAACGTGAAAATCCCATGAACCGACCTAGATGGTCGTCGGGATAAAACGACGAGGTACAAGTCGGCGTAAAGAGGTTGTATGAGTTGATCGTAAAAAACTCGGTAACAATCCGACTCCTAAGTCGAGATGAGACCCGAGTAAATCGAACTCGGAAATACTCCGAGTAGATAAAAAATGCATCACAAAAATAACCTAAGTCATAAAAACTCACTAAAGCAAAGTTGAGTATAAAGGATAACAAAAAGAGATTGGAAAACCTAAGAAAAGTTTAAAGGCTGCATAAAAGCCCTTAAACGAAAAGGCTTGGAAAAACAAAGACAAGCCAATAGGAAAGGTTTTCAGAGAAAAGATCATAAGGGCGTTAAAATATTGAAAAGCATACACGCATAAGGTAACCTAAACCCTTATCCAAAAAAGGGCATTTATTTTGTTAATCTAAACCCTTATTCAAAAAGGGCACTTGCTGGAATATTTTTGTTTACGGCCTTAAAAGGCCAAAGGAAATTGTTCAAGCGTCACCAAATAAATGAGTTTAAAAAAGGGGGGACTCACAGGCCGAGCCCCCATATAGCCATAAAAAATTCATTTTTTCAGAAGAGTAGAAGGATCACTACCACCAGACTCAGGAGGAGCGCCACCGGGACCAGGAAGAGAGACTGAAGAGGAGGTCGGAGGAACAACTGAAGAGCTCGGAGCGTCCTCAGGACGAGGAGGGGACTCAATAATCCTCTGCCCCCGAGTCTTCAGTTCTGACTCGGAAACAACCACGGGGACAGGAGGATCCACGATAGCACCATCAATAACGACTTTATCATGATGTAAAGGAGAAAGATCCAAGTCGGGAGCGATAACTCTGACTTGCTCCAGGAAAATTCTCCATGACTCATCGGCACCATCAGCAATAGAGTCCTCCAACTCGGCGTACGCATTCCGAGAATTCAGCAAATCCTTCCTCACAGACACAAGATCCTGAAATAAACTCTGGTAACTATCTTGTGCTATCTTCCTCAAGTTCGCCTCCATAGTACATTGGGCCCGCAGCTTGCTCTCCTTCTCCCGGAGGCTATCTCTCTCCTCTCTCAATTTAGCTACCTCCTCCTTCAACTCCCTCTCATGACCCTGGTAAGCAAGAAGCCTCCCCTCCAACTCCTCAACCTTCGAGGTT
>NC_029772.3:104128907-104179042 GCF_000817695.3 Arachis duranensis | reverse complement strand
AATAATAATAATAATAATAATAATAATAATAATAATAAACTGCTCGCAAATATTTGTATCAACAGCTAAAACTTTTTTATCAAATAAGAGGGACAAATTTTTTAAATTAACAGACCAACTTCTTAAATAGAATTTGTAATCCCAACAGTTTTGTGAAATACACCCTAAGGTTCTGCATTATCTACGTCATCTGAATCTAAAGTCACAGCCTTCAACACATTAAAAATGATGAATAATCAGAACAGTCACTTGTACTTACTCAAAATGACGCCTCTTGATGGAGATAAAGACTGAAAAGAAGAAATAAACATAAGCAAATGCTTGCAAGTAATATAACTCCAAATCATTGCCAGTGTGTGTGACATAAATACTCATCCCAAAAATAACATTTAGCCTTTGAAGTTCATCAACAAATGCACTTCATCATGTCAATACAAAACTAATATTAAGTGGTTAAGAATATTTTTCGTTGGTTTTTATGATGAAATAAACAAGGCCATATATAATACAATTGGATAAGAAGGTGTGGTTAAATATCAAGCTGAAACCAAAGGCCTAGACAAAGATTTTAGATTTGATATGAAAATTAAGTCTAAGCTATAATTTGTTGTCATCCAAATCATGCCACCATATCTTAAGAAACACTTTTACTCAGGCTTATTAGTTAGTAATCCTGCTCAAACTCAAAATTTAAAATTGTATATTCAACCCAAAAATCCAAAAAAAAAGCTTGTAAAGACAATTTCAAATGCTGAAGCCAAAAGCACATTATGTTGCAAAAAATTCATATCTAGTATCATTTTTCTATCACGATCGAAAAGCTGAAAGGAATGAATATGTTCTTTACACTAAGTCCTGAACAACTTAGATTCAACATAAACACCAAAGAAGAACCAAGTGCATTAAATGAGTCTATTCATGCATTGCACATGCTAAATGAAACAAGAAAAAAAAATAATACTTCAAAACACTACATTAGAAGTGAATTAGTAAGGTAACTATTGCCAACAAACTACCCTTTGAGAGTCCTAACAACAGAGAAACAACGTAACTGGCAGCCTTGGAGGCATACCTATTCCAAATTGATAGGACGTTAGAAGTCATATGCTTGTCGATGAAAATCTTTTCAATTTTTTCAGAAACCAAAATAGAAGGAACATATCCCCCTTCAAGAAAAAATTGATTCAGTTAGAAAATTGGAAGATATAGAAGGTACTCTAATGATGGCTTCAAAAGAAAAAAATGGGGATATTACAATTTGAAAATTCTTAGTAAAAGCATTTTAATTTGGGAAACAATTAAATAAAAAAATAGTTCTGAATGTCAAAAGAGTAGCTATTGGTTTAATTGTTTCCAAACGGAGAATTCTTTCCTTTTTATTGATAAGATAAGAATTCAATTAGAATGAGAAACCTAAATCATATCATTTTCCCAAAATAAAACTAAAAGGCTGGCCACCAAATTACACTAATTACAAAAATCACACTAATGCTATAATAATTAAAGGAAAAGTCTAGAGGGCCAGCAATTTTGTTTAATTTTGGCCAGCATGTAACCAGTAGAGAAATATGAGTCATTGGATGAAATCTCACACCATTAAATCATCATTGATGGCTATTTGCTGGCTACCAATCACAAAAGTTGCTGGCCCCCTAACATTGCTCATAATTAAAATCACAGAAATCAAAGGGAGGAAATTACCGAAAGGGAGAAGCTGACGACGTTTATGAAGAACGAGAAAGATGGCGACGCTCTATGAAATCAGGAAGACAGCGACGCTCTCTAGAATGCACTTATGCACAACACAGCGACACTCTCCGGAATACACAACACGGCGACGCTCTCTAACGCGATGACATTCTCCTCGGCTGAGTGAGGCGCTCGCGAAAGCTGTGATGATCTTGGCAGGGCGCCATAAAGAAAGCTTCTTTGTCTTTGGAGAGAAGAGATAGATTGAAGAGAAGAGAAGGAGATATAAACACAGAGGAGATATGAAGATTGGGTGATAAAGTGAGCAAAACAAAGAATAAAGTGTTTTTTTTAGTATTTTTATATTTGTTTAATTTTTTTAATGAATGATTGCTTAGTGTTTATGGAGAGATACATAATTTTATTAATTATGTTTTTATTTTTTAGATTATTTAAATTTTGAAACGGTAAAATTAAATAATATAATTAATCTAAAAGAGTAATTTTTGTCTAACATATAAAAAAAAGAGTATTTAAATCTTTTTGTAAAAGTTAAATAAAAATTATTTTTTATTTTTATTAAATTATAAAGACATTTTAGTAAAATTAGTGATATGATATATATTTTTTTTAAAAAAATAATATTGTTGTAAAAAATAAATTTCACATATCTTATTGTTATTTGTTCATATTTTTTATATATTAATATATATAAATTTATCATCATATCGAAATAAACACCTATATATTATCAATCCTATGTGAAACCTTCGTTTCATACTCATTAGTTATGATGAGATTATATATCAATAATAAAAATAATAAAATCCAATAAGTGAAGTTGAATTATTGTTTAGACAAACACTATAATAAAATATTATCTAAATTCTAATTAAGGCACAATTTTTTGGTTCTTCTCTTTTAAAACTTAAGTGAAATAAAAAATATAAAAAATTAATTATAAATTCTATTTTTTTATTATTTTATGATAAAAGTGGTAAAACGGACTGATCCGCTCTAATCCACTCCACCAATTAAAATAGAATCAAAATGTTAATCCACTCTACTTTATTCCGAATTGGCCTTATAATTTTTTTGTTCAGACTCATCCTCAACATGAAAGTTAATTCTTTTGCTTTTATTATATGCTTCTAATATTGTACTGCGGTACTGCCCACGTCGGTATGTCATTGCTCATTGTCACGTGGGATGCTACTACAATTCTATTATACCTTACTCCTAGAAGTGAATATTGATATTCAGATTGAGCACAAATATTTTGAGATAAATATTTAATACCTTTTAAAATGTGACAAATTTCATACTTTTTCTAAAAATAGTATGATAAAATAATTAAATTACCTAAAATTTGAAAAGATAAAAAATTAATTTATCTTCTTATATTATTTGAATTAATTTATCTAATTTTATTATAAAATATCATGAACTATTATGCCAATAAATTTAGTTAATATTAAAATAATATTATTTTTGTCAATTATTCTTTTTAAGTTGTTCAAATAAATTTTAACAATGTCTTAGTTATTTTTTTTAAAAAATATATTTAATTTATGTGTGCAATTATTTTATTCTAAAAATACATAATATTTGATTTATTTTTTCGTTGCGATAAAATAATACCTGACTTTATAAAGAAAAAAATACAATAAATAATATTTTAATAAAAATCTTTTTATAGATACAATACCAACAATAATTTCAATAATGTTATACTTTCTACAGTCAGTATGTCATTATTTATTGGTACACGGGATGCTACTACAGTTCCATTATACTTGTTTATACTCCGGCTCAATTACTGTGGCCCAGGTGCAAATACACAAAAAGGCTCAATCTAAAGATTGGCCTTCGACCACTTACCGACCTCCTCAGAAGAGGTCGGATTCAACGTGGACCCCTTCCCAAAAAAGTCGGACTCGAAGGATAGCTGGCAGATAACACTTATTCAAATAAGTAATTGCCCTTAAAATCTCTCAACCCACTTCTTGGAGCCATATCTCAACTACCCTAAGATAAAGGGACGGTTATCCACCTTAAAAGGTGGAACTACTCCAACGGTAGTTATTAGACCACTATAAATACACTAACACTCCTCAGATATCTCTAAATTTCAATACTCTCCAAGCATGCTTAAACCCCTTGCTAACTTAGGGATCGGAGTGTCTTTACAGGTATCACTCCTCATTCCTTTATATGCACAAGTCGGACGGCGACTCCCAGACGCAAACCAAGTCGGAGTCCACCTTATCCAGACGTTTGGGCCAATCTTACAAGCTCAGTTCATTAATCTCCGGTTACCCATCGTAATATTGGTGCCGTTGCCAGAGCTGGAGTTTGACCCACAATGGTGGATGGCCTACATGAAGATGGAAACGCAACGTTCGATTTTGAGCAAGAGAATCAAGACGCCGGTAACAAAGACAGAGCCATAATCACTCACCAAGGGGTGACTAACCAGCACAAAGAAGGCACCTCATGGGTAAAGGACCTAAAGGAAAACTCCTCTGAGGGGCACGAATCAGGAAAAGAGGGACAACCTCATGCACCCGAGCTCATGGGATTGTTCCACGGCCACCAAGAGCGGCTGGAATAACTAGAACAAGAATTGGAACGACAGTGGGAGGCAAAGAGAAACCTAAAAAGGGAAGTCGAGTGACGAAAAGAGCTTGAAGAAAAGCTCTCGAGATTGGAATATGCTCTTCGAGGTCGAAACTCTCGCAGTGACCTAGAAGACTCTCCCTTGGAATGAGAAGACCCGTTCAATGAGGACATAATGAGGCAAAAGTTTCAAGGAACTTCAAAAGTCTCAATATGAACCTATACGATGGGACTACTGACCCAAAGCATCATCTTAGCAACTTTAAAAGTCGGATGTACCTAGCCGACGCTTCTGATGCTACTCGCTGCAAGGCCTTTTCGACAACCTTGAGAAAACCAGCGATGAAATGGTTTGATAGCCTTCCCCCAAGGTCGGTCACCAGCTTTGACGACCTCTCGTACAAGTTTCTCATGGGATTTTCAATCAAGAGGGACAAAGTAAAGCACGCGCCGAGTCTCCTAGGTGTAAAACAGGAGATCGGAGAACCTCTGAGGGACTACATGGAGAGGTTCAACAAAGCGTGCTTGGAAATTCAAGACCTGTCTACAGAGGCAGTGATTATGGGCCTGGTGAATGGACTTCAGGAAGGCCTCTTCTCCCAGTCCATCTCAAAAAGGCACTCGACTTTCCTAAGTGATGTACAGGAAAGAGCTAAGAAATACATCAATATGAAAGAAAATGCCAGGCTGCGAGAGCCAACTTGGCAACCTGGGCACTCTCACTCATCAAAAGAGAAATAGAGGGAGCCAAAGGAAAAAGAGAAAGTCGGCCCTGAAAGGCCTAGGAGATGTCACTCCTATACTCCTCTACGAGTTCCCTAGTTAATGTTTATAGGAAAATTTGTTATACTGAAATGCTACCTCCTCCTAGACCCATCAAAAACAAAAAAGGGGGAAGTCGTGGCGAGTACTGTGAGTACCATAAGCTATATGGTCACTCAACAAATGAATGTTACGACCTGAAGAATGTGATAGAAAAGCTGGCCAGAGAAGGTCAGCTTGACAGATATCTCATGAAAAGGTCGGACCATCATGGCAAGAGAAAGTGAGATGAGGAAGATCGAAGAGATCCACCACAAATCCCGGAGAGGCATATTCACATGATCTCGGGAGGATTTGCTAGAGGAGGTCTCTGATGTGGGAAAAATCGTCGGTAAAGATTTTCATAAAAATAATCGCGTTGCAAGTATAGTTCTAAACTGAAAATTAAACCTCAATCAATGTTTAAATTGTTTCTCACTTAAGAAACCCAATAAAATTAACCGAAGTATTTACACCTCGGGTCGTCTCTCAAGGAATTGCAGGGAAGTGTATTTATTATTGGTTATGAAAAAGTATTTTTGGGATTTTAGTGATAAGAGACAAGTAATGTAAATAACAAGGAAATAAAATAACAACTAAGAAAAATCCTAAAAAGGATTGATAATTATAAGTCCTATCCTTATTATCATCGTCAATTATGGTGGTAATTGCTTTTTGCTTTCACTTAGTTAACCTCTAATAATGAAGGAAAGTCAAGTGAGCAAAATCAACTTAAGTTCACAAGTTTTAATCAAAGACTAGATTTAGTGAAGTCTAAGCCAACTAGCAATTTTCAGTTACCAATCAACAAAAGAATTTTGATAACTCAATCTTCTGTACTGGTTGGTGCTAACGTGTCCGGCTGGTGGGAGACGGCCGGAGCTGTTGTGTCCGACTTGTTGGACTTGTTGGTGGTGCTGATTCCTTTGTCCCCGGAGGGTGGGGGGTACCTGCAAGGGACTTCGATACTTAAGTTAGCAAGGGTATTAAGCAGGTATTGAGTAAAATCAGAGTATGAGTTATACCTGGGTGCTCCAGTGTATTTATAATGGTGAGAAGTGACCTTTCTAGATAAGATAAGTTAATTATCTTTTCTTATCTTATCTTTAGGTGAGGTCAGCTTATCTTCAACGGAACCGCCTTTATCTCTGTAGGCTGGGATTGCCTCTGGATTTGGATCGTGTTCCTCTATTTGTTCCTCTATTTGGGCCCTTTATTGGGCTTTCCTGTCGATTTAGCCGAGCTCTTTTGAGAAGAGGTCGGATAGTCTGACCTGAAGAGGTCGGTCGCCTTGTCGCTAAACATCCCGGGTCGGTCAGCCCGACCCAGGGTATGAACAGTCATGTTGATAATTTTTTGATTTTTCAATGTGCTGTGGCTAGTCTTTAATTTCGTATCTGGTTATGGATACTTCTTTGTTTTGTAGTTGCTGGTTTTGTTTTGATTTGTAGTTGATTTTGCTTTGTTTTGTAGTTGCTGGCTCCTAATTATTGCTGGTTTTGCTGGCTTTGTTTGTTGCTAAATGTTGGTGGCAGAATTTAGATATGGTCATGATAATTTTTTGATTTTTCATTGTGCTGTGGCTGGTCTTTAATTTTGTTTTAATTAATAAAACTTTTATTAATTTCTGTTATGGATAATAGTATTAATCAAATAGAGATTAATAAAAGTTTTATTAATTTCGAATGATGCTGCTAATCCTAATCTTAATCCACCGAAGCAAATTTGCAACAAGTTCTTGCGGATTTTAATGATTGATAAATCATGATGTTGGGATTTAATATTTAGATATGTTCTTTTACTATTTAATTTTTGAATTTGTATTTTGATAAGATCATATGGATTATGTTGATGATATTTTATGTAGTGTTTTAAATTTCGAAGATATTTTAAGATTTATATTAGATTATAATTATATTTTAGGATATTTATTTATTATTTTATTCTAAAACAATTTTTTCAGTTGAACTACTGATTAAACCGGTTGGACCAATAAATCAGTAAACCAGTTACTTGAACTTTCTCAGAACCTTGCATATTACATATTTTAATAAATATTATATTTTATTTAATTTAAATTAAAAATCCATAAAAAATCACGCTATATCAAATAATTGAAAAATAAAAAAAGAAATTGGAGGATCATTAATGCAATGCTGCTACGTTTCTCTTCTCCCCTTCTCCTTGACCCCTTCTCTGCTCTCTAAGCCAGAGCTGGTGCCGCCGGCGTCGCTGCTCCGTTCTCTCTCGATCACTACTCCGCTGAGTCCGTTCAACTCCTGCGCCGCCTCCATTCTCCATTTGAAGCTGGTAATCCCCACTTAAACATTTCTTGGGTAGCCACATGTATCACTCTGCAGATTCAAAGCCTCCAGCTATGGATTCACCAGTGACCCTTTTGATTAAGCACCTTCCCGAAGCTATACCTCATGACACCCTTTCTCGCCTCTTATCTCATTACGGTGCTTCCTCTCTTCGTCCTTGCTCTACTGGAAGGTAATTTAACTGCCACTACTTTTATATATTTATTTAAAGCTTCTCCATTTTAGAATTCACTAATATCACTCTTTGGCAATAAGTTTGTAATGCAAGGATTTGTGCCATCATTAGGTTCCATTGATTTGCCTTGGCGAGTTTTGACCCTTTGTTTTGCCACCAGTCTATTCTTTGTAAGACATGGAAGAACATAGTGATAGGTTATGAGGATATGGTGTTGCATGTTAGGTGTTTGATGAAATGCTTTACATTTATTTGATTGTTGTTTCATGGTTTTCGAGCATACATGTTGTAAATTAGGATGGTTTTGGTTTTGGGTTATTTCCATGTCCATTGGAGATCTTAATTGAATGAGAAAACATAAATGTTATTTTATCCTTCATGAAATGGTAGGGTGAACAAGAAGGAAAGGAACGAATTAGTGGAGTTGGTGCTTTTCTAAGTTCCATGGTGTTTTTTCGTCTTGTCAGGCATTAGCCATTTAGTGGGCCATTTGTTGTGTATATATTTTTAAGGAAAGAATTAGTGAATTATTTTGGATGATGAATTTGGTTATTCATGGCCTATGAAATAAGGTGATGAGTAGAAATGCTTTTTGGCATAATGAACAAAAACAAAGTAACTGAATTTAAAGGTTTTAAACTAGAAAATAAATAAACTGTAGGCAGTAGGCTACAACGTGAACTTAATATAATTTTTCATTTTTATTAAAGAAAGAATTTTTGGGAGACTGACAAATCTCCCGATTTTCGAATTTAGATTGTGGCTGTGAGAGATCTTCCTAGAACAATTTGTTTTTTATGCTACTATGTTGTATATTAGCCTCAGCTTTTTAGCAGCTTTTATTAATTCCATTGCACAGCGGCTTATAGTTCACTGATACTTAATTACTTGAACCATGCCATTTTGTTGATGGTGGTGTTTCATGTCTTTGTGAAACTCTTTTACAGCAACATCATTAGATCTATAGCTAATCCATCTTGTGGAAAAAGGCTTTGTTGTTGTTTGTGGTGCCTCACAAAAAAATCTCACTGTCATTTAATCAATTGATAATATTTGTTCCAATTTATTTTGGTTCATGAATGTTAATCATAATTGTTTTGTATAATTCAGGTTGAGGAATTGTGCTTTCGTAGATTTCAAAAATGAAATCTTGGCATCTCAAGCACAACGTCAACTACATGGGTATTTTAATTTCTTTGAACCATTTGTTACCTTTCTTTTGGTTCAATTTTTTAAATGAATCAATTGCATATTAGAAGAGATAGCCTTAGTGTATATTAATTTTGTTTTGCATTTTCTTAATTCTATATTTCTTATTTGTATTATTCAAAACAATATAAAAATAGAGGTTGATGTAAATCATAAACCAGCTATGAAAATAAGCTTAGTGTGCCAAAGATGAGAGTGCTTTGATAGATACTCGAATGGACAGAATAAGGAACGAAAACACGAGAGAAAGTCAGGGTGTCACCTATTATTGAAAAGATGGTGGAATATTGTCTTAGGTGGTATAAACATGTGGAGAGAAGACTAGCAGAACCTTCGGTTAGGAGGATAGATCAATGGTTCTGGGCAGAGACACACCTAACAATACTCTAAATGAGGTGATCAGGAGAAATTTAAGCCCAAATGAGCTTATTTCAAACACTATAAATGATAGGGCGCAAAGGCATTGTGGACCCATGTAGCCGACCCCACCTACCTAGTGGGACAAGGCTTTGTTGTTGTTTCTTAATTCTATATTTCTACTTCATATTCATTATCCTGATATCCTTTTTCAATTGATTCCTGATTTTCAACTTTATGAGTAAAATATTTGCCCTGAATTGGTTAATATAAATATAACGTTGTAAAGTTTATTAGAAACTGTATTCTTTGTATGATTGTGACTTCACTTTCATGGGGTTGGTTAGGTTGAGGCTTCTTGGTAAAGTATTGTCAGCAGAGAGAGCTAATAATCCAATGGAAAGTGGCGAAAAAGGCAGTGTAGCTCAGCTGGGAAAGGACTCTAAAGCGTCTGTGGTTAAAGATACAACTGTAACCAAAGCTATTGATGGAGATACAAAATCAGGATGTTTCCCTGTTGCTAAGCCAATTGCTGAAAGACTTGGTGTTGACTATCCATTTCCACCTCACCTTGAGTACACTTCTGACATTGCAGTCTTTTGTATTTGTTGCTTTTTATTGCTTTAAGATTCCCCTTGGCACTTAAATATGGCAGATAGGTCAAGAAGATTAAATAAAAAACAGTTTAATGAAAAGACACTAAAAAAATCATAGTAGATTAAAAGTCTGATTCTACTTATATGTTGTTGAGGCTGTGAGAGTATAGAATCATGAAATTTTTCAATGAGAATTTCTTCAATCAAGTCTATATTTTGTATGTTCATTTAATCGCTCTCCCTCTTGCTTTTCATCTTTTTCAAGTCTCCCTTAACATCAAGTTGTGTTTGGTGTTTACTTATTGCATGCAATTCAAGAATAACATATTAGGCAAAGCAGAATGCCACTGCAACCTGCTACTTCTTACAATTTGTATATTTGTTCTTCTATTTCACATTATGAAAAAAGATATAGATTATTATCTGGTGATACATTGTAGCCATTTATTGCCCTAATGTTCAATTTACTATGGAAACATCAAATGATAACCACTGATAACTAACTTTGACAACTGTTATTTTAATCTATATTTTACTATTTTAGTGCTTTGCTGCTGAATACATGAATAACTATGAATGATAGTTATGTGTACTTATAGTATGTTGTCATGTATCCTACTTTTTAGTTGTAGAAAGTATGATGCATGGTTTTCGAACCATCTTTGCAGTGTGGTGTATAAAAATTTGGTTTGGTTTTGGTATACTCAAATCAAATTGGTTTAACAGGTATGCTTATCCTCCGCCGGATGGAAATATATTGACCAACATTGTTAATGCTCTGATTGCTGTTCCCCGATTTTACACTCAGGTTGTTCCAGTATTAACTGAGGATGCAAAAATTCATTTGGTTTCTTTCTCCAGCACCCATGGAATTCTTTTTTTCATTTTATTTTATTTTTCTGCTGAGTAGCAAATAGTGATCACAATTTTTCTACCTATCTAATATAGGTTCTACACTTAATGAACAAAATGAACATTCCAGCTCCATTTCGTATGGCATTGCCAACACCGCCATTACCTCCAGCCGTGCCAACACCACCACCTCCCCCTCCTCCGGTACCTTTGAAGCCTCAGTCTGCAGATCTGTCAAGTGGTGAATCAGAGATGGAATCTTCAGAAGAGGTATCATCACCATTGCTTCCTTAGCATCTAATCCACTGCGATGTATATATGCAATGGAAAATGCTTAAATGCTTCAAATTCGTGTAAAGCATTTATTTCATGCACATCTTTTTTAATACCAACAAGAGTGTGAGTGTGTGTGCGTGTGTGTGTTTTTTTTTCATTCATTATTCTTAAGTTACCATAGGAAAGTAAAAAAAAAGAATTTTAGGAGGTAGAGCCAACAACAGAAAAGCCTAAGAAGCGTGCCAGGCGTGAGACAATTATTGGCCCTGCCATTGATAAAGATGTAGCTCATGAGGATGTTGGAGTAAAACCAGCCACCTTAGTCCCAAAAGAAATACCATTAATCAAGAAGAAGAACCCTGTTTTGCAGGTATTTGTTTACTTTCCATCTGATTGGTTCTTGTAGCATATTATTGTAGCTTACAGTTGTTGCATTTCTTGATGATTTTGCAGATCAATATTGCTCCCAAAGAAATTAAGGATGAGCGTAAAAATGATGACAGAAGCCAAGATTTACAGGAGCCAGAAAAAGATAGTCCAGATCCACATAAATTCTTGACTCCAGAAGAATTAGAGAGTGGAAAATTGCCTCCTGAAGAAATATTATCTCTTCCAATGTTTAAGGTTTGTACTTTGAATGTAGCTAAATATCTACACATTTTATTGCCAAGTCTCATCCTTCTAGGTGTCAAAGTGCTGCATTCCAAATATAGTATCTGCCTGCTGGGTTGAAAACAATTCTCATCAATGCCATAAATATAATGATTTAACATATGTTCAATGAATGTAGTGGTACCTACACTGTTCTGGCAAGTTTGATCAAATAAACAAAATATATTTCACTTAAAATTCTATTGTTTTTATATTACATTAATTTTCTCAAGGAATTTCATGCGTATCATGTTGCTGTATCTTGTATCTATTGTCATTATATTTGCCTCCATTGAGTAATGTCTAGCAATTTTTTTGTGATAAATTGTTTCTAGTAGAAGGCTATTTGTAGACAGACTTGCATATCTTATCAGATTATCATATTAACTGATTATGTTTTCCAGTTTTCCATTAGCATTTGCAAACTGTCTTGCCTCTATTATGGGAATTGGTAACTACTTTGAGAGATCAAGTTTTGAAATAAATAATTGTGAGTAGCTTAAAATATCCCCGTCTTGATCTTATTGAAGCTACCTTTATAAGTTTTCCTGTATACAATCTCAAATTTGTTTCAAGTGACAAAATTCTTTGTTCGCCCACTTGTTTCATCAGTTTGTGGTTAATCTAAAGGAACTTGACAACTGCTAATTGTTCAATGCATCTAATCTGTTATATGGTCTGACATTTCTTTATTGCTTTTCTCTCAACAAAAATTTCTTTTGAGATGTGCATGATTTTCTAGTGGTCACGTACTTGGATGTTATGAAAACATTGTAGTGCAAAATTGCATGTGTAATGGATTTGTGTTTTTGAATTGATGGATGGTGCAGAACTATACCACTGGAAATCCAGCTCCTGTGTTGTATATTAAGAATTTGGCAAAAGATGTGGTTGGTGAAGATTTTTTTTTAATATTCGGTAAGCTGCTACATTTTTAGCTGTTTCAGGTTTGGTTTTATCGGTACATGATTTGTGCTTAGACTAGTACATACACTTCTAAAAAAAATAATAATTACCCTAATGAGCATCTTAGTAGCCTAAAATGAATAATAACTTTACCAAATATGTGACATAATGAGTTCATCATAACATAATTATCGTCGGATGTCAATTGAGTTCTGCATATGTCTTTTGCTATGGCAGGGTGCTTGTTTGGAAGTATTGAGACTGCCAAGTCTTGCCTTCATGTAAAACTGATGCAGGTAAGACCTTGATTGGCTTTTAAAACCGCATATGAATTTCAATTTGTTGTTGATGCCATACGAGGAGACTTCCAAAACAAATATTCGCTGGTAGCATAAGCATGACTAAAATTAATGACTAGTTCTGAGTTTCAGGAAGGAAGGATGAGAGGTCAAGCATTTTTAACATTCCCATCAATTGAGCTGGCTCATCAGGGACTGGTATATTTCTCACAGCAGACTCGCTTTCCTGTGTTTTAATTTCTGATATGTTCAAGATGATTTCGTTTTCTGATTTTCCATTACGATATTTTTTATTCATTTGTCATATAGTTCTTCCAGAATTTGCTAAACCATGAGATGGGGCTATCTTATTAAATGGTTTATATCACATACCTTTGGTTTCAGAATCTAGTGAATGGATATGTATTTAAAGGCAAGCCAATGATAATCCAGTTTGGTCGGAATCCTGGTGCCACTAAAGGAACTTGATTCTGTGGGCACAGGAGGGATGCACCACTAGTTTTGTGATCTCAGATCTGAGAATCGCATGAAGTCGTTTACTCATCTCCCCTTGTCTAAATGTAAAACAATAGATGGCTAATGCTGCACCTTTATGTCGACCGGGAGATGACTCCGCTTTGAACTACATAGCTCCAGACGACATTTTGGAATGTTTTGTGATATAGCATTGATCTTGATGCTGCCATTTACATTTCCCATGGAAGGGCGATTCTGGGTTGTAAAAAGTTTACTTGTATGATGAATGATGTTAAGTTCCGCAAGATAGGTTTGTAATTTGGATTAAGGTTACTATATTTAAGCACTGATGGTATTGCTTGTTGCTATAGAATCCATTCTACAAAGGATAAGCCAAGTAGAATTGTTGTTTCTATAAGCCATCGTTAATTCGTTACTGGTACAGGAGACAACTGAGGAAACACTCAATAGATTCTAGATTCTGCACTTTGTGTGAGGATCATGTGGTTGGTTAAATTTAGCATACAAAACATGATGCTTAAATTGTAGATTTAGGGATATAGAGCTGCCTCTTTAAATCTTTGCTTCTTATAGATGGATAAATGGACCCATAACATTGTGGGAAAAGCACAGTGACCAGAATATATTGAACCAAAATTGGGGAATAGTTTAGTCTTTGATGAATTCAGTTCTTCATTTCCCCCTGATATCTTGTCTCCCTCTAAATAGCATTGATTTCTTGATGTTTTCTATTGTTGAAATGTTTATAATGTCACATATCACAAGACCACCTTCGTAAATTTAAGAAATGCAAATGATTATTGCTTTCTTGTGATTTAGTATATAAGTATAAATTATGTCAAGAATTTTTTGATAAATTTTACAAATAACTTGCATTTATTTATTCTCACTACATAGCTATTACAAATGTAATTTATATTATCGGTGAAAGTCTGTTTCTAAAGTAACTAAAAATAATTAAAATATATGAATTGCGAACCATTTTTGTTTGTGTATAATTTTGTTTAAATGAATGATTGATATTTTATTAGGGTACTAAAATGTTCTCGAAATATTCTGGCTTTCATTTTTTATATCAATAAAAATATCCTTCAATAATTTGAAAACGTGGATGAAGTACTCATCTGTCAAGAGAAACATTTTCTATTAACGTGAATGCTTGATGAGGCAAATAGAGAAGGCATATGTGACCATCGGAAAGGATGACATGGCCCACACACTCTATTCTAATTTAAAACACTAATTTTTCAAATTTTAATTAAGACAAACCCCAATTTCAAAATGATTCATGATGGTGATCCCCAAATCTTTTAGATCCCCAACACCACTCTCATCCTGAACTTTCAAAACCTTCTTTTAAATTATTAAAAGGTATTTTTACCAATACAAAAAATGGAAGTTATTTTTGTCGATGACAATATTTTAGGAGATTTTAGGAGCATTATTTTGAGAACGTTTTTAGCGGTTAACCCTTTTTCTTATAAAACCATGTATAAAGCAGGTAGCTAACACTCCTGTCAATAATGGTGTCCTCACTTAAAACAATGGGTTTAGTTTACCAACCAGGGGAAAGAAAACAGGATTTATCTACAGACATGTTGAATCTTGAATGTACAAAATGTATAGAAACACATCCACATTAGTAAAGAAGTGGCTTAACTTTGATGGCTAATTTGGCTCATCGTTGAACGAAAGGTTAAATAAGACACATTAACGAAAGTTCGCGATACTCAATCAACCATCTACCTAACTCAGGGATCTTACACTACATACAAAATCAATCTGAAGCAGAAACACTGTAAGGACCATTAGTGCAATAACAGAGTCCTTCCTAATCTCTATCTGAACAAATAATACTTGAACATTAACAAAATTACACGGGCATTTGATCAAATTCCAAGCAAATAAGATATGCATTATAATGATTGTGTAGCCATCATTGAAACTATTTCGGGCTCGTGACCATGAACCCTCAAGCGATATATACAAGTGTGTGAAGGGCTTCCATGGTTTGAGGTAAAATCGAGCCGTACTGTGTCGACAACAACAGAACTTGCCGAGTCCAGCAACTTGAAAGTTTGAGCGTGGCTCTTGTCAAGGTCATATGTGAATTCTGATAGGAGAAACATCCTCTCTGGATGAATAACGGAATCCATATTACGCCCCTGTAGCCAACCGGAGATCCTGCAGTCTTTTGGAGCACTTGATCTGTCATATGCAACGCTCTGTTGAAACGAAAAATATTAGTACCAAAAATTAATGGCATTAAAAGGATGTGGAAAAATTAATGAAATATAAATATTGTAGCAAAAACTTGTGTATGAAGACAACAGAAAAACAGATCACATAAACTAATTGCCCATTGCAAAAAATTAAATAAAAAATAAAATAAAATGATAAAAAATTCAACTATGTTGATTGTAAAAGCATGGCAGTTAGTAGGTAATATCAGCCGACTTCACCCATTGGGATAAGGCTTTGTTGTTGCTGTTAGTTGGTAATATGCTTAAATAAGAGCTCTACCTAGCAATTATAAATTACGATCTAACAGTAAATGCTCGATACTGCACACTGAATTCAGCAATTTTAATGCTATAGCAGATATTCTCTCCAATTGGGCTAAAAAAAATGTAACTGCCACTTGCAAAATGTAGAAGATCAGGACAACTCAAATACGATACCAACAGACAAACAACACTACATTAATTGAGATGGAAATCAATTGAGGTGGAAGATCTCGGAGATTTCATTGACCAGATATGATTTAACCAGAAAAAATGATAGACTGATAAAGTGATAGTGCATCCATAACCTATTCTAATTTATAAGAGTGCTCCATCTATGAGCATCTATCTCTGAAATGACAAGGCAGGCCACGTTGATAGCAAACATGAGAAGATCCTAACCCATAGTTGAACTACTAAAATCTATATATTAATAGTTTGACTCAAATAGCAAGGCATGGTATATTCACACAACAATCAAGCCCTTGTCTTAAGGTATGGCAGGGTATCCTATATGCTTATAATCAAAATCAGTAAAATCCAAATCTACCTTGATAGTTCTGCTTAGAAGTTTCCTTGGACTTCTTTATGCATGACAAAACTACCAAGATTCTAGCATCCTTCCCATAATATGTGCAACAACAATTTTCGCAAAAATATTCATATATGTAAAAATCGAAACAGAGTACATAATCATTTCAAAAATCGTTAAATCTGCTTCTTCCCCCTCTTTTGCGTGTTTTATTGACTATATTGCAAACCTTCAAATTAGTTTCATTATTTATATCCAATATCGACATGAATTGGTACAACCTGTGGTAAACGCTTGATAGAAATGATGATGGGTACTCTAAGAGAGGACAAACTACCACTTAAAATTGATTACATTCGCTTCTAGAAAAAACAACGAAGCCCAATTAATTAATAAAGACCTCGTGCTAGTAAGACTATGAAAAAAGGATCTTGTTAACAAGTGCTCTGGGCACTAGTTAAGGATACTTTAAGAAGAAAGTATTTCCAGAAAATACAAAGTAAATGTTAATATTTTAAGTTTTCTATGTATTTAATGCATTGGGAAAACCAAGACTTTCTTCTTTTACTTTCTTAACCAATGTTCTTAGGACACTCCTTACCTAAATCCTAAAAAAGAACTACCAATCTAGCACTGGAAACTGCACTGGTTTTGCAAACACTCACCAAATAATGCGAACCTTCATCAAATGAATTTACAATGAAAACTATCTTTGTCATACATACTGTGAACAAAAAACAATGTCCTGTTCACAGCTCACAGAAGAAATGAATAGACACCAAATGAGCAAGAAATCAGACATTTAACTTCTAGTTAAAATGTTAATTTGTCATAATTATGAAGCATGTAGTGACTTTTAAAGAAAAGATGAACTATTTAGTCACACTCAGACATCTAAAGCTACTTTAGTACAACAAACATGCAAAATAATATGATGGATGACAAAGTTTGAAGTAATTTTTTATTCAAAATTAAGTACCTTCAAGCAATTACATAAAGGGAAAACCACTGCATTACTAAAGGTCTCATATACTTACTCTCATACAACTGTAAATAGTTCAATATCATTCATGTAACATAACTACATCAACAAGACAACCTCGCACGCATTGCACTTTGAAAAATCCAAAGAAGCACTAAGATATCTCAATTTGCCTTTGACATGCAGAACTCTTTCAAAGGGAATATAAAAAAGTATAAAAACCTTATATTCACGAGTTAAATAGCATTTCAATTGTTTCTTCAACCATATACTAGATTAAGAAACATCAAGTGTGCATCTCAAAGGCTATTATGACAATATTTACATTATTGTCATGTCTAATACAAAAGTACAAGGAGAAAAAACTCCATATTCTGCAGACAACAACTTTTAATTCAGAAACTACCATAGCCTATAACTGACAGGAAGGCCAAAACTTATCTTGCCTAGACTAAATTCCACTGGCACATTCTGCAAATTTATGAACTGACTAAAATTAAAAAAGCAGGCATGTGTATCAATATGGGACGACCATATGCATATGAAAAATCACAATGCATCAATGCCCAAAACAAACATCCAAATTGCCCCAAAATTTTAATAAACCAAGGAACACTAAGAGTTGGCGAGTTGTGCGGAAAGAAAAGGAAAGACTTTGAAGGGGAAGGAAGGGGAAGTGAAGGGAGGGTTTGAGATTTTTTCACCCTAAATGATAGAAAGAAAGAGTTTGAAGTACTTCCTATATATGTTTACAATTTGTTAGGAATAAAATAATAAATTTAATTGAAATAAAATGAAAACCTCAAATTTGGGTAGCCTGAAAATGAGGTTTTTGAGTGATTGAAAAAAACCTCCAAAACCCCGCTGCAAATAATAATAAGACTAGTGCATTAACCCTCGAAAACCACATTACTGAATACACCTAAGAGAACACAACATATTAACTGATCGCACAATGCATGTAGGAAATATCAGAACAAAGAAAGTCACCTTTGCAACATGCTCCAATGTGATGGCCTCAG
This sequence comes from Arachis duranensis, assembly GCF_000817695.3. NCBI lineage: Eukaryota > Viridiplantae > Streptophyta > Magnoliopsida > Fabales > Fabaceae > Arachis > Arachis duranensis. The sequence goes on along the minus strand of NC_029772.3, from coordinate 104,160,771 downwards.
GGACGATGGCAGTCCTCAACCTGATCTGAACAAACCCGCTACTGTCTTTCAATGGAAAGCACTGCCCCGGTTCGCCAAAGCTCGGTTTCAACATCTTTTCGGCATTGGGGTGAACACCATTCTTAGCAGACAACGAGAACCAGTTCCCTCTCCCTCCCACATCAAACGGCTCCGAATGCTTCACGACGGCGGCGCCACCACTCGCCAATGCATAGTCCACCATCCCAATCCCATCAGCAGCATGCTTATCAATCCCTTCCTCAATCATCTTCCTCGCGAATTCCTTCACTTCATCTATATCCAAACCCCCACTTGCCTTCACTTTCTTCAAACCCTCAACAACCTTATCAAGCTCTCCCTTTTGAATCCAATCTTTTGCCTTCAATGTAGCCAAATTCCCTTCCAATTTCTTACTCGCCGCTTCAAGTTTCTCCAATCTCTCCAATTTCTTCAACTCCTTCTCCAAAGCAGCGCCCTTCTCCTCAATTTTCTTGTCCACAACATCCACCCGCTTCTGTACCATCCTCAGCAGATCGTCAATGTCGGCGATCCTGCCCTCGAATTCTGCCAAGGCGTAACCGCCAGCTACGCCAGCACCGTCTCCGGAAACCATGCCAGCGTTGCTGGACTTCGCCATGAACATTCGAATCAACTGAACCAAGCACCAAACAACAATCAGAAGCCCGATATTCTTGCCCATGACGCTCAGCACCGTCAGCCACCGCGGCTTCTTAGCCTTCGGGACGAGCTTCCGGGTCCGCCGTTGCGGCGCGGCGGTGGAATCGCCGCCTCCAGCGGAGGCCTTCTTCGCTGGGACCAAATCGTTTGAAGTTCGGCGGAGAACGGCACCGGTACGGATCGATTGGTGGCTGAGGTCGTGGCCTTCTCGGACGGAGGAAGGTTGCCTTCCTTCCCCGGCAGTCCCGGCGGGTGAGACGGCGACATCAGTGGGGAGCATTTCGATGGCGGTGGTGACCTTCTTGACCGCGCGCTGACGCGCTTCCGGGTTCGTGGCCATAATAGAGACCGAAGATGCCGACATTTGCAACCCTAATTTATGATTTGCGAACGAAGAAGAAGGTGATGAATTGAGAATTTTGAGTGAGAGCGAGAGTGCGCGAGATCAGAAAGCAAATGGGCAAACACCAGAGTCTCTATTTTTCTTTAAAATGAAGTTCTATGTTATTTTGTATTTGTTTGACACGGTGGAAATTCAATTCAAGAGCAGTCAATTTCAGATGAAGTCTTCTAATTGATACTAATAAAAAAAGGGGTAAGTACGATTTTGGTCTCTTAAGTTTAGTGTCAGAATTAAATTCGTCCCTCTTGTTTTTTTTGTCATTAAAATCGTTGTTAATGTTGTATTTGTATTTAACTTCGTCCTTAAAATTTTTTTCGGACATAAATGCCCTTTACATCGTTAGGGTAGTTAGAAGAATGGTTATATAAAAATAAAGGCAATAAACATATGTTAACCCCCCAAAAAGAAGGGCAAGTTGGTTGATTCTGGAACTGCTGCCGACACCACTGTCGTCGACGTCGAAGAGGGAGAACGCCATGGCTGCCAAAAGCTCGATGTCGTCTCGGAGCAAATCTCCCTCGCATGGTGCGTTGCTGCTCTATTCCCATGGTGAGAGGCCGGTGCTGCGTACCTCGGGGACCAAGGAGAACTACGGGTGCAGATTTTGGGGCTGTGTTTATTATGGGGTTTGTTTTTCTTTTTTTTCTTCTGAGTTGAGTTATTTGGGTTGAGAAGTGGAGATTGAAGACGGTGATTTTGTGTAGGTGCATGAAGGCTGCAACTTCTTTCGTTGGGCAGAGCCGGAGACAGAGGTGGGAAACCCAGAAATTGCAAGGATGAAGAAGAAGGTTGCCTCCCTGAAATCAAGGACGAGAGCGGCAGAGTGGAAGTTAATGGTCGTTGCTCTGTTAGGGTTTGTTGGGTGGGCTGGGTTCCTGTTTCTGTTGCTGCAGAATTTTTCTATGTCTAGGCCTAAGTGTGTAATTCCATTGAACCTGGTATGAAAAGGGTGTTTGGGTATGATGCTGTTGTTGTTGTTGGTAAATTCTTTTAGGGTTGGTTTTGTTGACTGTGTTTTGGTGAGAAGTGTTTTGGTGGTAAGTTATTAGGTGACAATGATGTACCTAGTATGAATATGTTATGTTGAATTGGTTCTCAACATGTATAAATGACAATTATGTGAATTTGATTTCTGCTTGGTAAATACATGTTTTCCATTACTGACTAATTTCCTAACAATATAACAAACTTGAATCAAAGACAATCTCATGTGAATATGGTAAATGTCATAATAACATAGATAATAAAAAGTGTTTCAGGCACATAGGTAATCCCAAAAGGGTTGGCTGGTCCAATCCAGCAACCAAGTACAACACATAGATGCTCATAGGCAAAGTTGATAGAAACATAACATAGCAAGAAGTAGCTAACAAGTCACACTGCACTTTCCCAGCAAAGTTCACAGAAACATAACCCAAAATAAGACAACATGCACAAAATACCCAACAGAAGACACAAAAGACAACATAACCCAAAATAAAGCATATCCCATTTTCCTAATCCTAAAGCATTTCCCATTTTTTTGGAGGCAACTTTGCCATTAACTTCAGTTTCTTTGGAGAGATGTGAGGTGCTCCAAAGAGCCTAGCAGAGAAGTGACTAACAGGTTGGCTTGAAGATGTGGTAAGGGTAGGCTGAGATGAAGGAATAGTTGTGGTGGCTGGCTGTGATGAGGATGAAGGAGGTGCTGAACTTGTTGGGCTGGCAACCTTGTTGGGCTGTGGAGCAGGTTGGGTTGAGGAATTGGGCTTAGTAGTTCCCTTGGGCCTGCCTCTAGGCCTTTTGGGCTGAGCTACATTGTTGGATTGGGCTGCAGAGGGTGGATGAGTTGCTGAAACAGCTTTCCTTTTGGGCTGGGAAGAGGCAGTCTTCCTTCCTCCCTTGGCAGGTAGATGGTTTGTCTTGGTGCTTCCCTTCTGCTGCTTTCCTTTGTTCTTTGACTGCTGGGCCACACAAACAAATACAATTTAATAATGGGATAGCAACAATAGCTGAAACTACAATTAATAGAAGAAAGACAAATTAAAAATCATACCAACTCCTCAATAGGTTTAGGGCATCTGCTTCTTTTGTGCCCAACAGATCCACACCGAGAGCACCTTTGTGTCTCTCCCTTCCTTGATAGTTGAGTGCGGCTGCTCTACTCTTCATCTCCAGGAGCTGCTCTCCTCTTTTTCACCGGCCTGTGACTAGGCCTTCGATAGGGGGGAGGCATAACATCAGGGTGTGCAGTCCTCTCCCAAAGATCTACTCCATTCAAGGGATGTATAATTGAGTCATAGCACCTCATGTAAGCTTCTCTCTTATAACACCCAGCCACAAAAGGTTCTATGTCTAGTCCCTTGAACTTGATGCAACTGATAGCATGGACACAGGGTATGCCACTCATCTGCCAAATTCTACATGAACATTCATGGGATCCTAAGTCCACCGCAAACTTCTCTAATCCGTTCACCACTTCATACTTCGAAGCTGCAGACCAGTATGGTCTCCAATCCCCAGCTGACCTAGATCTCTTCTCCAACCTGAATCTAATCCTAGGTAAGATTGTCCCTAAATAATTTTGTGCAAGTTCTCTATTTTCTGCCCACTTAGTCATTAGTTTTACCCTTATTTCCTCTAACATGGTGACTATAGGCTTCTCTCTAGCATCAACAATGGCAGAATTAAAGCTCTCGGACATGTTATTAACCAATGTATCTACCTTAGAGTTATAAGTGAACCTAGATCTAGACCAATACCTAGGAGGGATAGCAATTAGATACCTATAGGCCTCCTGATTCACAGCTTTCACCTCGGCCATGTGCCTCTCCCAATCCCTCCAGTGAGTTGCCTTAGCACACTTCCACATCAGTTTCTTCAATTGTAATCCTGAAAACCTCTTTCTGAAGTTGCTTTACAAGTGTCTCACACAGAACCGATTATCCACACCAGGTATAACCTCCTCATATGCTGGCAACAGACCCTGCACGCATGAAATCAAGGAAATTGTAATTAGGGAGAATTGAATGGAAGTGATTCACTCTATAAATTTAGTGTACTTTGCTTACTTTTTGTTGGTCAGACATGAAAGTAGATCTTCCCATCTTATCCAGCCCAACATCAGATGCAAGCTGACTTAGAAACCAACTCCATGAGTCCTTCGTCTCGGCTTCCACAACCGCATACGCAATCGGCAGCATTTGGTCATTGGGATCCCACCCAATTGCAGTTAGCAGCTGTCCTCCCTGGGGTGACTTCAAAAAGCAGCCATCTAGGCCAATGAAATCCTTGCAATGCTGGAAGCTCTGCTTGCATGCTTCCAAGCACACATAGATCCTCTGAAAAATGCAGTAACTGGTCCTTGATGATGCTGGTGCTTTACTGTCAAGATCTGGGGACCTCTGCACTTGTATGCGAACGGAGGATCCTGGATTTGCCCTCATCAGCTCCTGTCCATAATCGTAAATTCTTTTATACTGCTCTCGGAAGGTTTCCTGAATTTGATCAAGTGCAATCTGCTTGGTCTTAGTGGCCAGTGACTTAGTGACAGTCAAGTTCCATTTCTTCTGTGCCTTCGAAACCAACTCCTTTATTTTCACCTTCGGATTTGACTCAACCTTCTTCTTAAACGCCTTGCCGAGCCATTTCGAACGTAAGATCCCCACCCTGTGTGCTTGTGTGCATGTGTGTGTCAAGTTCATGCTGCGTAGCTGCCAAGTTTCCTCACCCCTGACCTTTGCAGCATACACCCAGAAAGGACAATCACCCGAACAAACAGCCCTAACCCTCTGCAAGTCACACTTCCTAAACCTGATTGACCTTGCCGTATGCACAGCATAAGCAGTTACAGTGTCCTTGAACTCATCCTGAGATGCATACAAAGTGCTAACTTCCCATTTGTATTGACTCATATCTTTCTGAAGCTTGTGAACTGGAAATGTGAAGCCCTCATGCTCTGAATCAGACCCAACCTGGTGATCAAAATCTAAGTCATCACGGTCTCCTCCCTCAACATTCTCAAATTGCTCATTTGCACAAGCATTCTTATTCACAGCCCTAGGTTTTTTACTCATCACATTCACATCTTGAAACCCACTTACCTCAGGATCAACATCATCATCACTATCAGTAAAGTGCACATCATCTTCACTATCGTCCTCTTCCCCAGATGGATTGTACTCCGAATCGAGACTGTCACTATCACTAGATTTATCATACCCAACTTCATTGTCGTCCTCTGCCCCAGAGTCAGCAGCAAATGGTTTAGATTGCTTTCCCCCCTCATCTACTCCCCCATACGGAACCAGCTCCTGCCCCTCACTAATGTCACACATCCCATCTTTATCCCCAACATCAATGTAGCCAACATCAAGAAACATCTCTTCGTCCTGAACCTTATGGACAACATATAAATCTACATGGTCTCTCAACTCTGCTATTCGACACATCTCAATGGAATCCGCATCAGTTTTAAACAATTTCAGATTTTTCTCCATGTCTTCAGCAACTGGATCCTTGAACCATAATGATGGGATATTCTCCTCGACGTAACCAAGTTGCTTTAGCTCAGCATACGCTTCAAATACAGACCACCGATCACCGTCAATCTCTTCTATCACCGTTGTTTCTCCTCCCACATACTCTAATGGACCGTTCTTATACGTAAACCATCCTCCATGGTAAACCTTCACTTTAAAATAACCCATCCTCTTCTACCACACCCTGAAACAGAGTACAACAACACATACACATTAATATAGAATATGAAATAGACGGACCTACCTAATCCCTACTCTCCACACACATGGCCTCATTCCAACGATAAACACACCCCAAAACCCTAAGTTATCTAACCCGAGAATACCCACTACAGCGAGAGCTACCAAACTGAAAAGAAGGAACAAAAACATACTACTCAAACCCTATCGGTAATGCTCCAGCGACTCCTCACGTCCCTTTCTTCCAGTTCCTCGATCTCGCCTCCTCTCTTCAGTTTCAGTCCATCAACATCTACGGTCTTCTCCGATTCTGGGTTAGGGCACAATGTATTGGATTTCCTTTACGAAGCCTTGTGAATAACAAACCAAGCGTTGTGAATAAGAAACGTTAAGGGTTTCTCATCCAAGGAAAGAAACCAAGCGTTTCCCGCGAAATGAAAAGGGTAGAATTGTCATTAAAAAAAATTTAATTACAAAGGACGAACTTAAATACAAATGCAACATTAAGGACGACTTCAATGGCAAAATAACAAGAGGGACGAATTCGATTCTGGCACTAAACTTAAGGGACCAAAATCGTACTTACCCCTAAAAAAATATTATAAGATAAATAAATAAGAAAGATATAATAATAATAATAAATATAAAATAAAATTATTATAATTATTATTTTAATATAATAGAGATGATTTATTTACTAATTTATTGTAATTCAAAAACTCACAAAGAGAAATAGAAAGAATATTATAGTGCAAGTAGGACCAGAAAAAGAGATAGAAAAATATTTTTGTATTTTATTATTTTGTATTATATGTTTCATATTAGCTGCTATTATAAGCACACAAAGTTTTACTTTTAAACATAATTAAGGCGAAGAAGTATCGGTTTTCGAAGATAACTTTTTTTTTTTTGCTCAGTTCTTGTTGTTTTTGAAATTCTTTCAACATCAAATTTGTGTTTTTCAATTTCACCACTTTCTTTACTTTTTGAATGGGTAACTAACTTAATTAAGCTCCTTTTGATAAAATAACTTAAACAATAAATGACTCTGTTAAAAGTAACTTATAAATAAGTTATTTTGTATTTGGATTTTTAACTCTAAAAGTGTTTATTTTATAGAAATGTGATGAAAAGTAGAAGTATTATGAGAGAAGTCATTTTTTTAACTTCTCTATAAACTCCTAAATAGCTTATTAGAAAGTTACAATTTGATTTTGAAAATTGCACCAGACATTAATATTACTACTTTTTATAAGTCAAAAGTTAAAAAAAGTTACTTCTAAAGTTTTCCAAACGGGCCCTAAATACAATCATCCTTGGTAAACTAAGAGTCCGGTTGGAAAGTTTCAAAAGTAACTTTTTCGAGCTTTTGACTTATGAAAAGTAGTAGTATTAATGTTTGGTGCAATTTTTAAAACCAAATTGTGACTTTCTAAAAAGCTATTTATGAGTTTATAGAGAAATTTAAAAAATGACTTCTCTCGTGATACTACTAATTTTTTCACATTTTTATAAAATAGCACTTTTAAAGTTAAAAACCCAAACACAAAATAACTTATTTACAAGCTACTTTTAATATAATCATTTATTGTTTAAGTTATTTTTTCAAAAAGAACTTAATTAAGCTGTTTACCCAAACTGGGACTAAGTATCATGGAAAATGGACATCCACATCAGAAATTCTTATCACAACAAAAAATAATTTTAATCAAATTTGAATTAGGCTTGAATTATGGAGTATGTTATGTCAAAGATGTAACCGTCAGTGATAATAATAGAGCGTCGAAGTAGAAAGTATAAAAGTTGTTATCAATAACAATAACAAAGTGTCAAGAGATAATAAGTTCCCGGAACGGTTATTAATTCAAGTTTGAAAACTCACGAAGATATTATAACAGTAACTATCAATTGACATTAGGTTAGTTTATAAATAGAGTTTTGGACAAACATTGCAATCAGTTCAATTCATCTAAAAAAACACTTGAAAACTCAAAAATACTCTCAATCTCCCTAGTATCACAGAGTAAATTTGAGAATCCTAAGTAATTCTTCTAAAATCTGAACTCAAACTTGTACTTTACTTTTTATTTTTAATTAAAGTTTTTTACTTTTATTTGTTCTTCTTCATCTTCTTCTTCCTTTCTCTTTTAATTTCTGCATTTTATTTTGCTTCCGACACTTTGCATGTTTTCTTTTTATCTTTAATTTTACTTTCGAAACTATAATTGAGACCTTGAGACACCTACAAGAGGAGTCATTTTCACACCTTGAATTAAGATTGTGAAACAAAACTCGAAAATTGTTAATTTATTTGTTGTTAAAAATAAAACAAAAAATCAAGTAAAACACCCGCGAAGGAATGATATCTCTTGGTCTGACGGAGTTTTGATCGTCCTTCTTTGCTAGCTCTTTATCTTTAGTGGATGTTGGTTCTAGGGTTTGGTAGGGCTTTCTCAACTGTGTTGTTTCTTTCATATTGATGTACTTTTCAGCATGTTCTTGCATATCTATCATAGAGATCGAATGACGCTTGGAAATTGATTGTGAGAAGGCTTCCTCCCACAAGCCATTTACAAGTCCCATAAAGGCTGCCTCTGTCGGCAGGTTTAGTATCTCCAAACACACTTTATTGAACCTTTCCATATACGCTCTCAATGATTCTCCTGACTCCTATTTTACTCCTAACAAACTCCGGGTGTGTTTCACATTGTCTTTCTGAATGAAAAATAAGTCAAAAGAACTCTTAACCAACTTGTATCAAGTTACCGACCTTTAAGTAAATTATCGAAACACTTCTAGGCCGCCTTGGTCAAGGTGGCCGGAAAAGTCTTGCACCGTATTGCATCAGAGGCTCCAACTAAATACAACTGGAGTATAAAGTTACTCAAGTGATGGCGAGAGTCGGTTTATTCGTCATATAGCGTTATTTCCAAGGTTTTAAAGTTCTTTGGAACTTAAACTCACATAATATTCTCTAAAAATGAATCTTCGCTGTTATAGTAGCAGTCAAATTTGTGGTTGTCATTTTGAGCTTTTTTATTTCAAAGCTCGGCTTCCAACCCCTAGAGCTTCTTATTTTCCTCCCTTTGCTATTGCAGTTCTTGTAAGAACTGCTACTTTGCTTTCCTCTATCTCGCTAACTCTACTTTCAGGTGTTCGAGATGACTAAGATGGCCATGCACCAACCCCTTATCTCCATTGCGCTCTTGCTATCTAGGTCTCTCTTGGGTGGCGGATTGTGGATTTGAGAGACCATTATAGGTGCAGTGTGTGGTTGCAATATTGAGTCAGCACGATTGTCACGGTGTCTCCTTTAGTGTGAGACCTAGAATCCGAAGTCGTATGACTGTCTTCAAGGTTATTTTCTATCATGTCACGGGTTGATCTTTTGGGTCCTAGTAACGGTGCCAATGTTCTGAGTTACATGAAATGAAAATGGCAAAGTTGGGTTTGAATGGTACGATTCAAGATCTTGCAATGATCTCCCTGTCCACTTCTTGGACAATGGTTGTAGGTACCTACAAGAGACTTTGATGCCTAAGTTAATAATGCATAAATGTAAGGTGTGTGTAGAATTGGGTTGATATTACTTGAGTTATAATTGTATTTATAGAGGGAGTATATAGTATGACTTAGTCATATTTGGAGATAACTCCACTGGTATTGAGCAGTTATTCTCTTTGTTACATGGTCAGTTACTACAACGTGTGAAACAAGGCCTCTGCATGTCCCATAATTGAAATAGTGGAGAAAGGATCTGAGCTTACTCCCTAAGTCGGATAAGATTGTGGGTTACGAGACCTAGGTTGGGTCCGCTTAGATGTGGTGACTCGACCGACTTGGTGGACTAAGGCCTTTTTTTTGTTGCCGGCAGTATCCCCCAGTTCGACGGGTTAAAGACTAATCTACCATGGATTTGAACTTCGTTTAAAGGTTTGCAGTTAGCCAATGGGTTTTGAAAATACTATCGCACCTTTCAACTGATCCTTTAGATCGTCTATCTGAAGAAGTGGGTACTTATTCTTAACTGTAACCTTGTTCAGCTGTGGGTAGTCTATGCACAGTCTCATTCCTCCATCCTTCTTTACTAGTAACATTGGGGCTTCTCATGGTGACACACTTGAACGAACAAAACCTTTCTCCAATAGTTTTTCCAACTACTTCTTCGGTTTTGCCAGTTCTAATGGAGACATATAGTAGGGTGTAATTGAAATAAACCCTTGGGCCTTTTGTTGTTTTAAGTTTACACAAAAATATGAAATATTAAAAAAATAAAAAATTAAAATTTATTTAGTTAATAAAAAGTGTTTAAAGAGGAGTCTGTAAAAATATAAAATTTGAAAAATACTTTCACAAGAATATTAAAATATGGTTTGGATCGGTTAAAAGTGCAATTGTTTTATCATCTAGTTTTTGAAAACATCAAAACAATTACCCCAATATATTTATTACTTTAAAAAATTGTATCATTGTATGAAAATATATATTTGATGTTCATAAAAATAATTGATTATATTGTTGTAAAAAGACTTGATTATACCTATTTGACAAATTTTGTTATACTACTGTAATAGATTTAATTATTCTTATGATTCTTGACTTTATGTATTAGCTAATATTTATGAATACACATGAGGTATATAGATCGTTGCCATTATTGTATGTAAAATATTTAAATTTATATAGAAAGTTTTCCTTCATAAACCACTGTGAAAAAAGACTGGCCACGATGACTCTTCGTTGGACACAAGCCTTAAGCAATGATGTCCATTGAGAGAAAGGGGTGTATAACTTATGACTAGTGTTTACTGTCTAATGCTATTTGTTACGGCCAGGTTCAGCTTGTGCACCATCCGACTCGGCCCTGTGTACGAGACAACCTGACCCGAGCGGTCGACTTAGCGGGTGCTCCACGTCCAGACCACGATCTGGACACCTACTCCCCTGCAGCTAGTCACATGACAGCTGGGAGAGAAAACTTCTAAGAAAGGGACCTATCCTGTGGGACCCACCCTACTGACAGAGTATATATGGGGAGGGTCCTACCCCTTCTCCACGGTACGTCACTACCTCCATACTTTTACCGCCATATGAACAAACTCCGACTTAAGTGTCGGAGTGTCATTGCAGGTGGCTCCCCCTTTTTTCGCACCGCAACAGCTCGGGACGTCGTGAAGTCTCAGCCCTCACTCACCAGAGACCTGGTTCCAAGCCGGTTCCCACCATCACACCCTCAAAGCATCACCAACCCGTCCGGGACCCGAAGTACTGAACATTGGCGCTATTTATGGGGACTGGCCTGAATGGACTTTCTGTTGGGTCCTGTGGATGCAGATAACGGAGGCGAACCACGTGGGGAGGAAATGGTTCCCCGAACCGGTAGGGTAGCCTCTGTGGCTTCCTCTCGCGAATGCACAAGATCTCCCCCGCACGGTGACCTGAGCTTCCCTCGCGTTCCCAGGAGAGGCGTCCCTTTGGAGGAACAGGGAGCGACATCGCCAGAATAATGTAGGAGCTGCGCCACAGGGTGCATAACCTGGAGTGGGAGCTAGCAAGCAGAGAGCGTTACCAACCAGATCCGGGGCAAAATTATTCCCGGTCTCCTTAAAGGAGGGGAAAAACCAGTGGGAGAAGCCCCCGAAGAGACCGCTCCAGATGAACCCCGACCCCCCGATCAAAATCAGAAAGCCAAGGGGAAAGCAGGGAGTTTCCGAGAAGACGGCGAGATCCCATAATCTACACTTGACCTCCAGCGAGACATACCATGGAGGAAAACTGAGAAGACAGCAGAGAAAAACCAAGGAGAAGGCAACACCCTATAATCATGGGGTCAACCCCTTTCCACCACTTCATTCTCGAGGTCCAGCTACCAAAGTACTTTGATAAGCCAACAGACATAAGATATAATGGGACCCAAGACCCCCAAGAACATCTAACGGCCTTCGAGGCCAGGATGAATTTGGAAGGGGTGGGCGATGAAGTAAGGAGTCACGCCTTCCCCGTAACCTTAGCAAGGTCGGCAATTCGCTGGTTTAATGCTCTCCCCCAGGGCTCCGTGACAACCTTTGCAGACATAACCCGCGCTTTCCTGCCTCAGTTCACCACGCGCATTGTCAAAGCGAAGCACCCGATCAACTTGCTAGGTTTGACGCAAAGAAGCGGGAAACTCACCAGGAAGTACCTGGATAGATTCAATGATAATGCTTGGAAATTGACGGCCTAACCGAATCGGTGGCCAGCCTGTGCTTGACAAACGGGCTATTGAACGAAGATTTCAGGATGCACCTTACCACCAAGCCCATGTGGACGATGCAAGAAATCTAAAACGTGGCTAGGGAGTACATCAACGATGAGGAGGTCAGCCAAGTCATGGCAGCCAACAAGCGGCAGCCCGCCTATCACCATGCTCGTCAGCTCAGTAATGGGGAAAAGCCTAAGGAGCACTCCAAGGACGAAGGGCCAGCCAGAGCCTTCAAGTCGTTTCCCCGGGTAGGGAAATTCACTAACTACACTCCTCTGACGGCCCCAATCGTTGAGGTGTACCAGCAAATGGCCGACAAGGGAATCTTGTCAAGGCCTCACCAGCTGAAAGACAGAATCGGGGGAAAACAAAAACCTCTACTGCAACTACCACAAGGGTTTTGGTCATAAAACCCAATACTATTTTGATCTGAAGGACGATCTGGAGCAGGCGATACAGGAATGTAAGTTGGCAGAGTTCGGTGCGATCGTGACCAATATGGCAACGACAGGAGCCGCACTGTGAAACCGAGGCAAGAGCCCGACGAGGACAATGAATGCGGCCTCACCATTGTAAACGTTGTAGTCGGGAGGGACGTTGCCCCTAGGTCAAAGTCGGCATGCAGGAAAGATGCCAAGATCTTGGCTGTGTCATCGTCTAGTCCCGCGCTTTCCTCCAGGAGAATCCCATCAATATCATTTGGGCTAGAGGACCAGTGGTTCGACGACTTGCCGGAAAACCCTCCAATGGTGATCTTAGCAAGCGTGGGAACTGGTTTGGTCAGGCGAATACTCGTGGAAACTGGGGCCAATTTGAACATCATGTTTCGAAACGTCTTTGATGCCCTGGGCCTCCGGGACACCGATCTGAAGACCCACCAGCACGGTGTGGTCGGCTTAGGTGATAACTTTATCAAGTCTGGTGGAATAGTCTCCCTACTAGTCTCCATAGGAGGAGGCCGAGGGAAGAGGTTGGTAATGGTGGAGTTCGTTGTTCTAAGGGACTCCACGGCCTATAACCTCATCTTTGGAAGGAAAACCATCAATGAGTTTAGAGCGATAATATGTACCAAGCTACTGATGATGAAGTTTGTGGCAGATGATGGATCAGTTAGATCCATCAGGGAAGATCTAGAGACGGCGGTTGCGTGCGACGACGCCAACCTCTCCCTAAGAAGGAAGTCAAAGGAGGCATCCGGGGTCTTCCTAGCTGATCTAGACACCAGGGTCGACGATAGATCGAGACCAGAACCTGAAGGAGACCTTGAGAAGTTTAGAGTCATCGACTCAGAGGAAAAGTTTACGTTCGTGAACAGAAACCTCCTTCATAACTTGAAAGAACCATTGATGGAAATGATTAGAGCAAATGGCGATCTGTTCGCCTGGACACCAGCCAACATGCTAAGGATTGACCCCCAGTTCATGTCACACCACCTAGCTATAAAAGCAGAAGCCAAACTGGTGGCTCAGAGAAGAAGAAAAATATCCCAGGAAAGAGCTGACGAGGTGGCCAGGCAAACGGCCAGCTTACTAGAAGCGGGGTTCATCCGAGAACTGGACTAGTCGACCTGGCTGTCAAACATAGTCCTTGTCAAGAAAGCCAATGAGAAGTGGAGAATGTGCGTGGACTATTCTGATCTCAATAAGGCATGCCCCAAGGATTCCTTTCCCCTTCCTAACATCGATGCTCTAGTGGACGCGGCCGCATGGTATCGGTTTCTGAGTTTCATGGACGTGTACTCTGGCTACAACTAGATACCGATGCACCGGCCATACGAGGCGAAAACGGCATTCATAACGCCATGGGGGGATGTATTGCTATAAGGTGATGCCGTTTGGGCTAAAAAACACAGGAGCTACCTATCAGAGGCTAATGAATAACGTGTTTAGCAGTCTTATTGGTAGAACGGTAGAACTATACATATATGACATCTTGGTGAAGACCACCCAGGCCAAAGACCTCATCAGTGACCTAGAGACCGTGTTCGCATCTCTTCGGCGGCACAACATGAGGTTTAACCCTCTCAAGTGCGCCTTCACCATTGGAGCCGGGAAGTTCTTGGGTTTCATGATAACCCAAAGAGGAATGGAAGCCAACCCGGAGAAATGCGAAGCAATCTTGCGAATGACGAGTCCGGGATGTGTTAAGGATGTGCAGAGACTAGCGGGAAGACTCATAGTGCTATCCCGGTTCCTCGGTGCATCGACTGCCAAAGCTCTCCCATTTTTCAACTTGATGAAAAAAGGGATAGTGTTTGAATGGACCCGGCATGTGAGGAAGCCTTCAATCACTTCAAGAGCATAATCTCGGCACCTCCCGTCCTCAACATACCCATGAATGGTGAGACGCTGTTCTTGTACTTGGCAGTAACTGATGAGGCTTTGGCAACCGTCCTAGTACGGGAAAAGGGAAATACCCAGCAACCGATCTACTTTGTGAGCAAAGCATTACAGGAAGCAGAGTTGAGATACAGTAAGCTGGAAAAGCTGGCATATGCGCTCCTAACCTCCTCCCGTAGGTTGCGACAATACTTCCAAGGACACCAGGTAATGGTCAGGACTGACCAAGCGATTCGACAAGTACTACAAAAGCCTGACTTGGCAGGTAAGATGATGACCTGGGCAATCGAACTGTCTCAGTATGACCTACAGTACGAGTCCAGACATGCAATCAAGGCCTAAGCAATGGCCGATTTTCTGGTCGAAGTGACGGAAAACCCCCCAAGACACCGAGCACACGGTGGAAACTCCATGTAGACGAAGCCTCTAACCAAACATTCAGAGGAGCGAGGATCATCCTGGAGAGCCCAACTAGAGTCGTGTATGAGCAATCAGTCAAGTTCGAGTTTTCGATGTCCAATAACCAAGCGGAGTATGAGGCCTTTCTTGGTAGCCTACTCTTAGCAAGGGAAGTCGGGGCCACCAAAGTGGAAGTATGAAGTGACTCTCAGGTTGTCACATTGAAGATTAATGGAACATATCAAGTCAGGGACTCATTGCTGCAAAAATACTCAAAGAAGGTTAAAAAGCTGAGCGAGGAGTTCGACGAGGTCACGGTACACAGGTTCTGAGGGAGAGGAACACACGGGCCGATCTTCTATCAAAACTGGCGAGCACAAAGCCAGGAACGGAGAACCGATCTCTGATTCAAAGATTAGTGAAGGAACCAACAGTGACCTTGCATATAACCAGGGTGGCCGACTTCCCCTCATGGATGGACCCGATCACCGATTTCTTGGAAAACGGTAAACTCCCTGATGACGAAAAGACGGCAAAAGCAATGAGGAGAGAAGCGGCCAAGTATATAATAATACAAGGCCAGCTGTTTAAGAAAGGGCTGAACCAACCTCTATTAAAGTGCCTAGGCCCCGACCAGACAGACTACGTATTAAGCGAAGTCCACGAGGGGTGTTACGGCCACCACATCGGAGGAAAGGCCTTAGCTCGAAAACTCGTTAGGGCCGGCTACTATTGGCCCTCAATGATGGCGGATTCCAAAGAGTTTGCGAAGAAATACAGGACATGCCAGGAAAATGCCAACTTTCACAAAGCGTTACCGGCTGAACTGAGCCTACTGATGGCCTCTCAACCCTTCTCTCAATGGGGCGTCGACCTGTTAGGACCTTTCCTGGTTGGACCTGAGCAGGTCAAGTACCTAATTGTCACCATCGATTATTATACCAAGTGGTGGAGGCCGAGCCATTGGTCAGCATATCCTCGGCAAATTGCCGAAAGTTTTTGTGGAGACAAGTAATAGCCAGATTCAGAATCCCAGAGGTTGTCATCTCGGACAACGGGACACAGTTTGTCGACAAAAAATTCGGGAAATTTCTCACCGGCTTAGGGATAAAGCAGAAGTTCTCGTCTGTTGAGCTCCCCCAAACTAACGGCCAAGTGGAGGCAGTGAACAAGGTCATCCTACAAGGTCTTAAAAAGTGACTTGACCCGAAGAAGGGAGCCTGGGCAGACGAGCTAGCATCGGTTCTGTGGTCTAATCGCACAACGCAACAATCCTCCACTGGGGAGACCCCCTTCTGGCTTACCTATGGGGTTGACGCGATGATACCCGTGGAGATTGGGAAATCGAGCCTACGACTACTCTTGGGGGGAGTCGAAGAAGCCGTAGAGAATGACTTAGTGGATGAGACTAGATAGATGGCCCACTTGTCAAAGATGGCGTTGAAACAAAGGTTGGCCCTACGTTACAACACCAAAGTACTAAAAAGAGATTTTGAGCCAAGCGACCTAGTCTTACGTCGCAACGATGTGGGGCTCCCAACACCAGGGGAAGGAAAGTTGGTAGCAAATTGGGAAGGCTCGGACAGGGTAAAAGAAGTAGTCGGCAACGGAGCTTATAAGCTAGAACAACTAGATGGCAGGGACGTCCCGAGAACATGGAATGCAAGGAACCTAAGAAGGTTCTACTCTTAGAAGCCCAAGCACACCTGGCTGGCAGGTGATTTACCGGTTCAGTAAGGCTTGTTTTATTCAAATTGTCTCTCACTGGTTGTTTACACGAATTGCAATTTATCATGATATAATTGTTCAACCTACACTTATTGTTCCTTTCTTCTTTCATATTTTAATACGCTGTTCAAATTGTTTAAATTACTTTGCCTAGTGAAATAGTCAAATCGATAACGATACGGCACCTCGGGACTGATCACCCTGGGAACCACTGAAGTCGCGAATGCTACAACAAACGGCTATTAAACAAAGCCAAATTTCTGGTGCTTAAACGAAAAAGCCACGATCGGCTTCATTAATTACCAACGAAACGGTAAACAAGTGCAAGCAAATAATTAATTACTTATGAAACAGTAAGAAAACAATTCATTGACTACCAACAAAGTGGTAAACCAGTCCATTAAACGAGTTCAAAAGCCTACAGAAACTATTACAAGTACTATTACAAGTCAAAACAAAACAACACAAAGGTACATCACTTTCTCGGGATGTTAACAATCTGACCATCCCAGATAGTCTTGAACGCTCCAATCGTGGAGGTATCAAAGTCGGGAGAAAGCAGTTTGATCTGGGCTTTAATCATCTCCTCGGTCCATTTATCACCTCCCTGGCCTTCTTCACTGTATCCTTATTTTTCTTATTCAGAGTAGTGACCTCCTCCTTTAGACCGGCAGCCTCCTCCTTGGCACTCTTGGCCGACTTCTCAGCCTCTTCAAGCTTGGCCTCCAGAGCTGTAACCTTAGCTTGGGCCGCAGAAGTCTCGCCACGAGCGGTGTTGTGCTGGGACTCCAGGGTCATCTCCCGCTCGGTAAGCCGAGAAACCGCTTCATCAGAGGTCTTCACCTTCCCCTCCGACTCAGCTAACTTCTCCTTCAAAGTCTCAACTTCCGACCTCAAGCTCTCGACCTCCCGAACGGATTGACGGTACTTCCTGTCCAAAGTCCCAGCTTGAGTCAGAAGTGGCTTAGTTTTCCTAGCAATTGTCACAGCCCTTAACATACACCAGTACATCCACTGAGCTTGAGCGCCAAAATCCCCATCATGAAAGAACTCATCCATACCAGGAACGAGCTGAGAATCAATAAAGCCCCCAGCGTCAAAATTCTTCTCCATCACAGTGAGTGACCCTCGGGACTAGAGGCCGACTTCCACTTGCGAGGGTTGTTGATAATCGCGACATCGGGACCCCCTCCAACTGGCTCAGCCTCAGGAGGCACCATGCCGCTGCTGCACGACCCAGTCGTAACCATTGGCCTGGCAGATTTTGGTGGTGGGAAAGTTGAATGCACCTCGGCATGAGGGGAAGCCATGTGCTCAACAGAATGTGTCGCAGAGCTATCATCGCTCGCTTTAGGGAGAAATTGCGCCATTAAATCTTCAAGGCCGGTACGCTCGGCAACCATGCTCACAACAAGCAACAAAGCAACTGCAACACGTCAGCGATATTCTTGTCCCGCCGGGTCAGGACCTTGTAGGTTATTTTTGTAAAAGCATTGGACCAGGCCCCAAAGCTCCAGTAGGTCGGGATCCGCCGCTCACCCTCCAAGGTTAGCCAAAAAGGATGCACTCCCTCGGCAGGTCGGACTTTGAAATACTTGTCCTTAAAACCATAAAATGAGTCCTCGAAGGTCCCGAAAATCCGTCTACCCTAGGCAGGCCGGAAGGACATGAAACCCTTCTTATATCTTCCCTCTTTAGAGGGATTTATTAAAACAAATAACCAAAGAAACATGGAGGCCGGCAAGTCCAGGTATTCACGCACCATCTCAAAGCACCGAATCGCAGCCCAACTGTTCGGATGCAACTGTGACGGGACCACGTCGCACTGGTTCAAAAGGGCCATCGGGAAGGGGGAGAAGGGGATGCGAACCCCCAGGACGGTGAACATCGCTTTATAAATCCACATCCAGTTGGCAATTTGTGGGGTGTTGAGGTTAATCTAGCAGATACGTTCATGGTCATCAGGGACGAACACTTCATACTGTCCCTCCTCATCACCACCCCCCGCAAAGCTGGTTGCAAAGACGGAACTCTATGAGCTCCTTTAGCGTTATTTGCGAAGGCATATCCTTCACATCCAAGGTGGCCCAGACATATCTATCGATAGGGGGTCTCGGGAGGGGAAGTTGTGCCATACCTACAGTGGGGCACCACAACATCAGGCTACAAGGTCGAAAAGTTGGGAAAACTAGAACTAATGCTACAAACGTAGGAAACTAACGCTAAGTGTCACAACAAAGCCTACTTGCAGTCAAATGAAGCCTAAACTACCGGAAACCTAAATGGTAACCTCCTCTAAAACCTAACTAATGGCAGTATGAAGCAACACATACGAATCACCTAAGCGCTACTTAACACGCAAGAAGCAGAAATCATAGCAGGTATATCAGTCATCTAATCTGAAGAAGCAGAAAATGTTCAGTAAAGGAAACATGCTTACCAGAGACGTTACTTGTGAGGGAATAATGGAAAAATCTGGAAGAAGGTAATCGTAGCAGGACAGGATGCAATGCAAGATCAGCGAAACCCAGAAAGCTCAATGGAAGAAGGAAAATGCAATGCGAAAATGGTTTGAAAGCAAGAGAAAGAAATGATAGGAAAACCAAAAATGAAGAGTAACTGCCATGGAGAAGTGCGAAAGTCAAGGGTAAAATTGACTTTTTCACATGCCTTCAAATCATTCATAAATGCACTTAATTACGGGCACAAAGAATGAGGCAACAAATGGCACTCCCTTGAAGCGATGAAGCCCACACGCGCATAGAAGACACGCCCCAATCACGAGCGACCGACAAAACGACGACACACGCAAGGGAGAACAGAACGCGCCAACAACGGCACTCACGGCCATACCTGGCGCGTTGGGGGCACTATTGTGGCACGGCACAGCTTGCGCACCATCCGACCCGGCCCTGTTTACGGGACAACCCGACCCGAGCGGCCGACCTAGCGGGCGCTCCACGTCCGGACCACGACCCAGACACCGATTCCCCTGTAGCCAGCCACATGATAGCTGAGAGAGGAAACTTCCAGGAAAGGGACCTATCCTGTGGGACCTGCCCTACTGACAGAGTATATATGGGGAGGGCCCTACCCTTCTTCTACGGTACGTCACTACCTCCATATTCTTACAACCATCTATACAAACTCTGACTTGAGCGTCGAAGTGTCATTGCAGGTGGCTCCCCCCTTTTTCGCACCATAACAGCTCGGGACGTCACGAAGTCTCAACCCTCACTCATTAGAGACCCAGTTCCAAGCCGATTTCCACCATCACACCCTCAAAGTATCACCGACCCGTCCGGAACCCAAAATACCGAACACTATCTATATCTCTTTTAATTCTAATTAATTTCAATGGATTCAAATCCATTTAATATAACGATTGTTAAATATGAGTTTCTCTTGAAACTTTGTTAAATTCGTTAAGTTTTAGTATTATATATGTAATATGTAATTACGAAAGATATTGAATATTATGAGATATCATTCTTTTTGTTTAATTTATTTTTATTTTACCATTAGTGTAATATTAAACAAAATAAATAAAGTTTAATTATTAGGTTGGTCTTTATAATTTTTTTAAATTTATAATTAAAATCTTATTTTTTTAATTGAGATTTTGCATTATTTTTAATTTTTAATAATTTAATTATTTTGTTGGTCTTATAGTTCACCAAATTTTTAATTAGTTCCTTATATTTTTTTCTTTTTAATTGGATTCCGACATTGCTTTTAATTTTGCGTAAGTCTTTTTCATGCTAAAAATATTAAAATTAACAGAATATTTTTCCTAAAAAATATGTAGTCAAAAATTAAATTAAGTTTTTAATTGTGGATACATTCAGTTTGCGGATAAATATTCAGTTAACTCTAACATTTACTAAGAAGGACCTAATTATAAAATTAAAAGTAGTATAGGGATATAATTAAAAAGAAAAAAAGTATATGGATCTAATTATAAATTTGATGAAATTATAGGAACTAAGAGAGTAATTAAATTGCCAACAAGCTATAGCTTAAATGGCATAATCTTCCCATACTCACGTAAAAGGTTGCAGGTTCGAGTTTTTCTATTTTCAGTAAAAAAAAAAAAAGAATAATGAAACCTTTTATAATTAGCTTATTTTTCTGTCAAAAATATTAATATTAACAAAATATTCTTCCTAAAAAATATGTGATTAAAGATCTAATTAGATTTTTAATGGTGAATATTTTTAATTTACATAAAATTTCATTAACTCTAACACTTTTTATATTAACAAAGACTTAATTATAAAATTTAAAATATTATAAGGACTCAATTAAAAAAATAAAAATTAATTAAAATTTTGATAAAATTAAAAAATTTAATAGAATAATTAAACTAATAAATAATAAAAATATTTTTATTATAATTAAAGCATTAAATAATGATTAATAACTTTTTATAAGTAATTAGTTTTTACTTCTTTAATTAGTGTGCATTTAGTTAAGAACAAAAGGGAGAAGTTTTTAAGTATTAACCATACTAAAATTATTAAAAATTTATGCTCACAATTAAGCCATCAAAGTAAACGAAATATATTTTTTGAATTTGTTATGTGAAATACATAATACACATTTGTATTAATTTTAACTTTTTGTTTTAGATGTTAGAGTAGTAATATTTTCTTTTTGAAATATAGACGGGTGGAATGTTATTCTTAAATATGAAATTATTTAAGTAGAGAAATATAAATTGAACCGTTCAATTTGTTAGAGATATCGAAATGGAATAATCCGATTTATAAAGGTACAAAAATTGAATTGTTTAATTTATAAAAGATATCGAATCGTTTAATTTGTATTAAAAAAATAAAAAAATTTAAAGTACAGAAATTAGATCTTTTAATTTATATATCTTCTATAATTTTAAAAAATATAAAAAATTACAATATTAGAATTATCATTATTTCTACTTCCATATCTAAAAAAAACCTTTAATTTTGTATAATCATCTATAATTAAAAAACATGTTCTTGAACTTTCCATGGTCATGAATCCTACCAGATAAGTGTTTTCACAATGTACTACAGCGGCTTTCGTTTTCCATTAAAAAACAAACAACAAAGAACAAAAACAAAGAGAGAGAGAAAGTAAATTGAAAGGTTTCAAGTGTGAATATTCCTTTCCTCTAGTAGATATTATTGATTTTTTCACTGAAATAAAAAAAATTATTATTTTTTTAAATACAATTTTTAAATTTTAATTTTTTAAATATGATTTTTTTTTTGTATTTGGACAAGTTCACTGCACTCCAACAAACTCTATAAAAATTAGCAAGTTCGTCTTAATCTCCGGGGCAAACTCTATACATTTTATAGAGTTCGTTTTATCCTGGCGAACTTCACTTTAAATATATCAGACTGAGTTTGGAAAATTAATAATAATAACCATTATCATATACAGGAATAAGTTGTATTTTATTTTTGGAAAATAGTTATTTTTTTAATTTATAATTAAAAAAATTCTTGTTAAATATAATTTATTCTGGTCATGTTTGTTGTCCGTATATTTTTGTATACTTCTATATACTGTTTGTATATTATTTGGAGATGATGACAATGGATTAAAAATGTAGGATGAAAAAAAATTAAAGAGAGTTTGTTGGAATTAGATAAAATACATATATATAATAATAGAATGAATATAATAAACTAGGAGTCTTGAAAAATGGGTAAAACAAAATTCGTAAAATAAAAAGCGCATCGCTTGGAAAAGAATTACTTGCGTGCTAAGAAATCTAAAAGTTCAAGATATAAATAAGCAAGAGAGAGAAAAGAGGGCCAAGAATATAGCATAACTAGCTCCTGACTCAACCTGCGAAGCCAAGGCTGGCCGAAGAATGTATATACATACATATACAAACCTCCCAAAAACTAAAATACAGAAAAAGGACCCTATCTCTCCTGTAACTTCTATGAGGAACAAATAACAAGTTTCTTAGAGAGCAAGCTAAGTACATAAGTATATACATACAAACAGTAAACCTAAAATGACCCAGAACTACTCCGTTTCAAGATTCTAGACGCCTAGCGAGGAGCCCCTTGACCTGCATCTGAAAACAACAACACAGTATGGGGTGAGAACCGGAAGTTCTGAACATGGTAAAGGTGCCACGTGTATAACAAATAAGGTCCTGGAAATGTCATAGACAATCCTAGAACTCCGTTATCACAATTACAGAACTTAATCTCTAAGTAAAAATCATAAATAGGGGTAGGTGTTCTAAGTACACTAAAATCTTTTGTCTTAAACCTAACACCGAACACTCAACCCATTTACCATTCCTCCGTACCTCCATCTCCGATGATTTGCATAGACAAAATAAACAGATAAGGCAAGCACACGTAGAAAACAAGTAGTTCAAGTAACAACTACAACAATTAGCAGAATATAATCAATTAGGCATTTCCAATTAAGGCATAGCAAACAAAGCACACATATGCATATGATGAATGTCTATCCTACTGGCCGTGAGCTCATGTGTCGGTTACTTTGCCAGAACCCGACACATCTGGTAGCTAACCCAGACATTAGTCTCTAGGTTGCGCATCTCCAAGAGGATCATAAACAAAGGAGAGTGCCTTTCCACATCGAAGGAGCGTGCCTTTCCACCTTCTCTTGGAGGATATACGAAGGAGAGTGTCTTTCCATATCGAAGGAGTATGCCTTTCCACCTTGCAACCAGAGAAGAACGTGAGGGATACGATACGAAAGAGAGTGCCTTTCCACCTTCCCCACATCCACATCACGACAAGAGAGGAAACTGCCACCCTCAACTTGCCATCCGAACACATGTTCAAATTAATTACGCAAGCAGGATTATATCCAGACCTTGCCATTCCAACCATCTCGGCCACACACAGTCATCTTAAATCTCATCATTTATCACATCATGTTCTTACATTCATTCTTTATAACCATAGCGACATATATTCATTCAACTTCACACCACTTCCGTCACAATTCATCTTGTTCACCCCTTTTCTTCATTCCCAAGTTATCTCATTTTTCTAACTTCAACTAGCTACTGGGTTTAGTACCATACTTTAAGTCTTAAAAGGAAGAAAGTGGAGGTTTAGAAGTTGAAATTTGGTTTAAAATAGACAAAACCGGTTTTTGTAGCAAGCAGCAGCCACGCGTACGCGTGAGTTATGCATACGCGTGAAAATGCACACACGCGTACGCATGCTTCTCGCGCATGCATCTCAAAATGCCACACCATGCGTACGCGTGGGCCACGCATATGCGTGGATGAGCATTTTTCCAAAAATTCCAGAAAGCTACTTCAGGCCTGTTCTATATACTCTGTAACATAGATTTATTTACCAAACTTCCAACGTCCATAACTTTCTCTACAAAACTTCATTTTTCACAAAATTGATATCAATTAAAAGCTCATAAAATCATCTTTCATTTGCAATAAATTACAACTTAATCCAAAATTTGAGGAGCAAGTTATGAACTTTTAAAGTTCACCAAAAATCACTTTTTACCAAAACACTTCCAAACTTCATTTTCACCACATTCATAACTCCTTACCTATCAAATCTGCATATTGCTAACATATCCAATCCCAATTCATCAACAACCACTTCAAGCTACCTTTAACCAATCCAATGAGCCATAACCACAAATTTGCATTAGCATATATCATATATACATAGCAACACTTTATTAACAAACACCAACCATAATCCATTAATATATACCAACATTAACACAACACATCATAAATAAATCCAAGAGCACATATACCACAACATCAACAACTCAAACTCATAAATTCTAATTTAAACTTAATCATGTATTTATCCAACATCATCACAAGCCAACCATTTAATACAATTAACTTTTTCAACTTAACCTATGACTTTCTAACCTATGTTTTCACAATACCTTAAATGCTAAACGCACGAAACCTAAAGCATACCTTGGCCGATCACCGCGCTTGGACCAAGGCAGCCACAAGAACACAATCACAGCCCCTCACAAGCTTGAGAAACCAACCCAAGTCTTGACTTCAATCACCAACAAGCTTCCAAATGCTCCCAGTTTAATTCCAGTGCATATATATGAACTTAATTCACACCTAATACACATATATACTCCAAATTCAGATTTTACCTAATGAAATTAAAATTGAGTTAAGCTTTAGGGCATTCTTACCTCACCCATACGCGTAGCAACTCAAACCCAACAACTTCCACAAGCTAGATCGAACCTAGAACACCGAATTGGAAAGAATCTCACCATAGGGTTTCAAATCCAAGAATAGAAAGGAATAGAGATTCTGGAATGAGGGAGCTTACCGGTGAAATTGATCTGATAGAAATGTAGAGCTCGACGTGCTGGACGCGTGGCCGCTAACGGTGCGGCGATCGGAGATCGGACGAAAGAGTTATAATGGATCAAAGGTTGAAGAGGGTTTGAGAGCTCTTCTTCCCTCCCCCAATCTGTTTGGCATTGCTGCATGAAATGGGGAAGAAGGAGCTGCTTGCTTCTTTTAATTATGTGTCCGGTTGGACCCACGGCCCTGTTTGGGCTCTGGTTCAACCGGTTCGGCCCATCTGGTCCAACTTTGGGTCAAATTTTTTGAAATTTATATCAAAATTCTCGTTTTGATGAGCTCTATCCTATTTTGATATTAGTTTTGCATTCTTAATTTTTCCTATTTAAAATTCACTTTATTAACTAATTATTTACCGATTTTAGCGGGGTTTACATCCTACGCACCTAATTAGGAATTTTGTCCTCAAAATTCAGATTCAGTTATCTGAAAGGAGGTGTGGGTAGTCCTTCGGCATATTTAGAGTTTCTTGAAACTGATTTCGTCACTCAAAACATCCATCTCCTTTCATTTAAGCTGGTTTAGGTTGTAAGACATGAATTTATTTTGGAAGCGTGTTTTAGAAGTTATAAAATATGGAGTACGTCAAATAGGTTTGAAAGCTATGTCAGAAAACTATTTGGTACGCCACTGGCTATCAACACTTTCGAAAAATTGAAATGGGCTAAGTTCGTGGGTTTTAACTTTCTTGTTTTTGATTGCTCATCCGATTCTAGTCGTTGAAGTAATTTTCAGAGATAGGTGTCCTTTTCCTTCCAACTTGAGGAGTCTTCTTCTTAGATCTGCCTAACTCTTTTGTCGGCTTTCATCATGAGAATCCTAACTCAAATTTACGTAACTTTTTCTCTGTTGTCTTGGCTATCAAATTCAGGAACTAAGATGTTCAACGTTCTAGTTTTCGATTAATTCAAAGATGTTTAGTGTACTTGTGAAGTCTCACTTTCTCCCTGATGTATTGTCTCGTTGATATCCCCATTAAGTAGTTTGCTCGGATAGCAAAATGGACTTGGTCCACGATTCCCTAACATTATCACCTTTTGTCCTAGACCTGGGCAACCTACTATGAAATCGATGGCTACTCTTTTTCTTTCTCATGCATCGAACATGTAATCACATAGATTGTCACTTCGTTCTTCACTTCTGATCGCTCAATATATCTTCTTGGATTCGCGATACGTTTTAGAAATCTCAAGGTAAATTCAAAAATCCTCTCTTGTAAGTTTCGGGCAATAGTTTCTTATTTCACCTTCCGATTTTGACACATAACCCTCTCTTGGTACCTTCTTGATTCATCCAACTTCAGTACTCTTAGTAGCTCCTTATTACCATTATTGCACTCCCAAGTCCTTGTCTCTACGATCTCTATTTCGACATTAGGCATATAAATCTCTTCTTAGTTCCCTTTCGTTTACCAGACTTTGATATTTTTGGTGGCTCCTTATTATCTCGTTACGCATTCTGTACTTCATCGATACCACGTTCTAACCTAGCAATTGATTTAGACCGGCACTTCCAACCGCACTCTCACTCTTCTAACTTAGAACTTTAACTCATCTAACATTTCCTCCTTGGGAATTATCGTCCAAGAATCTCTTAGGAACTTCTTGCTCAGGGCGTCTACCATAACCTCACGATGTTGCATCAGCACACATCTCAAGTCCTCCAATAATACATAGTAGTCATTCCTTAAATAGTTCATTAGGCTTAAGCGATAAGAATATTGGCAGAAAGATCAATCTCCTTTCCATGGCTCGAAGGCTTCCATCGTATCCAGGTATTTCATACACACGGTGCACCTCCTAGCAAAGAAACACTTAGATTCTTTTTTTTAGTACTCTCTTCAATTCAGTCCTGAGTCTTGCTAATTATAATAATGTCTTAACTTGTAGTGCAATCAACATTGATCTGGCTTTCACCAGTAAGTCTATGGTAAACTCTCATTCTCTCTAAGGTGGAAGTTCTGGTACATCTTCAAAAATGGTCTCAAAACTCTCCTGTATAGAAATTTGGTCTCACCTCTACTTGTCTCTTAATCTATTAAAAACTAAAGGTTGAATCCGCTCTCTTCCTCTTCCTCTGACATTGTTGGTACTCCACACTGAGAACGCTTATCTCTAAGAGTTTTGATTACTCGTCCAACGCCAACTAGAGTCTTCACTAAGCTCTGCAAGCTTTGACGACAATACCCTATTCGAAACAATTTAGTTTGGTTCTCAATTCTAACATGGGTCTTTCTTCCCTATCTTAGGCTCTGAGTAATCATGGTATCCTAGAATATTACATTTCTCCTTAAATTCAATCATTGCAATTACCTTAACTTGGTGATTGTGATTGATCTGCATCATGAGTTTCCACCACGTGGTTAGGACAGTCCTTAACTAGATGCTTGGGTGATCCGCATCGGTAACACAGACCTTGCTTGTTTTTATGCTGCCTATTGGATCAGTAGTTCTCAGTCCTCTTGAATTCTTGACTCCTTGGTGCCAAGTTCTGATGGTGATCTCTTCGGTGGGACTCCCGATTATCATTCTTTGACACGGCTGCGTTCCTCAAACATTCTTCAGCTATTTTGCTCTTGTTCATGAGTTCAGAAAATACCCGGATTTCCATAGGTGCAACGAAGCTCAGGATATTGCTCCGAAGGCCTCCCTCATACTTGATACATTTCCACTCAGCAAAATCCTCAGGAGCTCCTTGACAAATCCGTGAAAAGCGACACAGTTCCTCAAACTTGCTTGTGTACTCAGTAATGGTCATTTGGCCTTGTTTCAGTTGAAGCAATTCGAGTTCCTTGGCATTTCTAACTGAGTTGGAAAAGTATTTCTTATAAAATTTATCTCGGAACAACTCCCATGAAATCACAACTCCTTCAGGCTACAAAATACGTCTCATTCCCCGCCACCAATGCTGAGCTTCACCGTGCAGCTGGTAGGTTCCAAACTCAACCCACTGTTCATCAGGGACCTGTTAAACCTGTAACGCTCGCTCAATAGCCTGTATCCAGTTATCCGCATCGGTAGGGTTTGAGGTTCATCTGAAGGTCAGAGGATGAACCTTCAGGAAGGAGGAAAGCATCATAGGACCATCTTCGCCGTCGTTGCCATTATTTTCATTGTTTATTTGGTTTCCTAAATTTTCGGCTGTCGCTTGCATCGTCGCGGCCATATTCCCTAGGGCGGCCATGAAGTCTACATGGTTAGGAGGATTGTTCCTTGTTGCTTCAGGTATAGCATTGCCTATTCTATCTCTACCTCGCCCGCGTCTACGTCTGCGAGTCGACATCTGGTCCTTATACACACCAAACAAGTGATGAGCATAATATTACACAAGATGAGCATATGTTACTCGTAATATTGTACAAGTTAATGAGCATAATATTACACAAGATGTCGAGCATATGTTAAATATGGTAGGTTTTAACATAAAGTTGACCTACCAACCATATTCTATATCTCTTTTCTCTGATTATGTGTTGCAAGTAGAACTCTCTAGAAGAGTCGAAGCCCCAAAATCACTCACTAAATTTTTAGGAGGAAGTAGTGAGTCGATTGTCGAGCATGTGGCTCGCTTCACAGTCGAAATCGGAGTTTTAGTTAGCAATGAGCAACTTAAAATGAGATACTTTCCTTTTTCTTTGACTGCAAATGCTTTTAGTATGTTTTTTAAATTTACAGCCCAAGCCGATTCATTCATGGGAACAGTTGGAGAAGAGTTTTCATGATCAATGTTCAAAAGAGAACTAAAAGTAAAACTTTTTTATTTGTTCTAAAAAAATCCAGGGCAAAGACGATGGAAGATTATCTTATCCGATTAAAAAATATGAGAATTAAGTGCTATAATTTAATTCCAGATCCTGAAATTGTCAAAATATTGATTAATGGGCTTGACTTCAAAATTAGAAAGAAGCTAGTTAACCAACAATTTATTGACCATATTTAATTGGCAGACAATGTCCGACAGATCAAAAGGTTACAAAAAGAAAAAGAGCAAAAAGATGAAAACATTTTTAAAGAAGAAATAGTACCTTTTGTTGGTTGTGTGATGTAATCTGAGTTGAAGGTTGAAAATGATGTGCTTGCAGACAAAACAAAAGACAAGCCACATTTTATGTGTCAATCTCTTAACCTTGTCAAAAAAACGGTATTCCCAAAGAAGAGAGTTATTAAAAGTAAGTTAAAATTTTCTAACAAGACACTAGATACGAAGGTTGGCAAAAACTCTTGCGAGTTGACCTCGAACTTTGCTAAATTTGAGGGGTTTGTTGTCTATATGATGGTGAAATAAGAAATTCAGTTTGACACCAGCATGCTCAAAGTAAGACCTATATACCCTAAGACTGGTGAAGATTTGTTAGACTTTCTGACCCGATAAAGAAAGTCAAAAATGAATATAATTATGTGCTTTATATGCATTGCAAAAGAGAAAATAAGAAGTAGTTGACAAACACTCAAGATAAAAGACGCACTTGTGAAATTTGATGTAAAAGATGAAGATTAATTCTACTACTTTAGATTGAGTTCAAAGGTGGTTTCAAAGTTTTTTAAGCTTCTTCATCAAAATTGAAGCCAACCAAAATTTCAAGGGGAGTTTTGTTGTACGAAAAATTTGGTACAAATGGTCGACGTCAGAAAGAATTCAACAATTAAAGTCGAAGATCATATATACATGAAACACACCATGGTTGAAAAAAATAAGAATGAGTTAGACCCTGTGGTCAAGTTACCTTATGCTTGGTGCTTAAGTTTGCTTGGGTGCAAGATTATTTGAGATCCAAATTTGCTTGAGATCCAAAACTACTTGAAATTCAAGACTATTTAAAATACAAGTTTATTTGAAGTTCAAGGTTATACCAATTAGTTTAGAATTTTTTTTCCTCTATAAATAAGATTAGTTTCAATAAGTTAATGAAATTTTCATTTATTCACACACTTACTCATTCTAAAATTTTCTAGTCATACTAAGGTACGAAAAATTCATGTAAGTATTGCAAAACTCCATTTTTTTAGTCATTTCAATTCTATTTTTTTTATTTAAATTCTATTATTTTCATTCAAGAACTTGTTAATTTTTGTACATTTTAATATAAATCTTGTAATTTTCAATTCTTTATGATTTGCACTTATTTTTTCTTGCTTTCTATATTTTGTAATTATTATTTTTTATATTTTTATTGGATACGATCTCTAAATTCTAAGAGCAATCCACAAAAGAAGTCGTATTTATTCCTCAAATTAATATAATTGATACAAATTTGATTGACACCCCTATCAAGATATAAAGCAAATTTCAGGTAAAACAATATCAATCACATGTTTTTATATGATAGTTTATTGATGATTGATTTTTAATATTCATGTTATATGATTGATTTTCCTAATCTATGTATTGTATTAAAAATAGTTATGTAGATTAAGCTTCTTTAAAAAAAAAGAGTAAACTATCATTTCTATTTACCAAAGTTGAAAATAGTGACATATCTACCCATAAAAAAAAGAAATTACCATTTGTACTCATAAAACATGAGTTCCATATAACAAAATTATCCAAACACTAAAAAATCACATAAAAATTCCAATTTACTCTTATCATCATCCGTATCATCCACCCCTCCTTCTCTCCTTCCCTCGCTTGAGCCAAACTTTGAGTTCACAGGCACCACCACCTCATTTCCTTCATCGCTACCATCACCACCACCACTACTATACCTCCATTATCATCTTCTTCACATAAAGCAACAACAACAACAACAATAGAAAAAGCAAATTATCTCAAACCACCGCACCACCACCGGCGTCACCAAGCTATCGCCCCCTCACCCGATTTCCTCTCTTCTTTCTCTCTCTCGCCCTTTCTCACCCATGTTCCCTTCTCTGCTCCTCTACGTAACCACTGCCGCAGCACTCAACATTCGCTGGTGCCATCAAGTCCCACCCAACCTCCACTCGTTGGCGCCGCGTCCTTTCCCCTTTCTTTCCTCCTCCACCCTTTTCTTCTCTCTTTTTTCTTCTTCCCCTCACCTCACCTCCGCGAGCCCAGGACCATCGTTGCCTTCTGTTTTCGCCGTCTTTCGCAACCCTAGAGCCGCTGCCGCTACCTGATTTCTATCCCTGTCCCAATCCGTTTCCGCTAGCCCTCCATCTCTCGCTGACAGAGAGCTCCAGCCTCTGTCCAGTCTGCGGTTCCACTGCTCTTCCCCAGTCTGCAAATCCAAAGACCACTGAACCTACATCACACAACCATCCGAAGAAGTAGAAGAGAGAGAGAGAGAAGCAAAACACAGAAGGGAAGAGAGAGAGAGAGAGAGAGAGAGAGAGAGAGAGAGGGGGAGGAGTTGGCAAAGTTGACAGATTCTAGCGGTGGCAATGAGCTCAGAAAATAGGAGAGGGAGAGGATGGGGTTAGTGGTGGTGGTGGTGGAGGAAAAAAGATGAAGCAGATGATGTTAAGGATAATTTGGGATTTTATGTGATTTTTTATTGTTTGGATAATTTTGTTATATAAAACTCATGTTTTATGGGTGCAAATTGTAATTTTCTTTTTTTATAGGTAGATGTGTTAATATTTTTAACTTTCGTAGATACAAATGGTAATTTACTAAAAAAAACAAAGGAAGATGTTTCCAAGACGAGAAAAAATATTTGTTGTGTTGGGAGATTTATAAAAAAAAATTGAAAAGAAATGATTCACATGTTTCGTTTGAAAGTTTTAATAAAATATAAGATGATTCCAGCTTTACTAGAAATATCACAATCAAATATCACGTTTGGTAGATAGAACTTTATGCAACGGTAATGCGAATTATAAGAACAGTTTTTAGTGACTGAATTATAAGAACAGTTGAAATTAAATGAGAAGTGCATTCCTATTTCATTTTAGATAAGTATCAAAATAAGCATGAAATTTTAAATAATTATGTTGATCCACTAAAAAATAACTATTAAATTAGCTACTAATAAAAATTATATATTAAAAAAATAAAATACATATTAAAAATAAATTAAAT
>NC_029772.3:104120708-104128762 GCF_000817695.3 Arachis duranensis | reverse complement strand
TAATATTTTTGTAAAAATCATTTTAATATGACTATATTACAATAACTACAGTGGTTGTGTTTCGAAAAATATTGCTAAAATAAAAAATACTTTTTATTATTAAATAACTCTTTTTTAAAAGTGTTTCTTAAAAAAATACTACTAAAATGTAAAATGTATGACTTTAATTTTTAACACTTACATAATTAAAGAAGTTGTCATAATCATACTAAAATTCACTTTTTGTAATTTTACATTTTTTATCATAGTTGTTAGAACCGAATCGTTTATTGAATCAATTAAGTTATTGATTCAATTGGTTTATTGATTCAATTGGTACGTCATTGGTTGAACCGATTAATTCGATCTTATGTAAATAAAAAATATAATATAATAAAAAATTTAAAATTAAAATTTGAAATACATATCTTCACTATCATTTTAAAAATAATCAAGTCATTCTAAAATAATTGAAATACGAACAATAAGTATTTTATTATTTTTTTTCTCGATCATAAGTATTTTTCTTTTGTTTTTATATTAAAATAATTATTATTTCTAAATTTAAATAATTTATTAATTAGTTTATACCTATTATACTATTATATACTACAAGTATTTATTAAAAAAATAATATTAATAGATATCATATAATTATAAAAAAATAAATAATTTATAATTATTGTTAACTAAAAATATAATTAATTTAAGAATGAATATTAAAATTAAAATAAATTAAATAAAAATAAATTATTTGATAAAATATATCTATATGTATAATTTACATATAGATAACATAGAAGTATGACAACTTGGTGGCTAAAGCACTGGAGCTCAAGAATCTTACAGTACAGACGCATTGATGCATTAGAGTACGGTGGACTTATAGAACGCTGGAGCGCCGTAGGTTTGCTCTCATCTGCTACCGGTCAATTCACTCTAAGTTTGACCGGTTCGTACCGGTTCTTTGTCTTAATGGTCTTAACCTTAGACCGAACTAATAAAAGATCTGGTTCACCAGTCCAATTTTAACAACTATGTTTCTTGCGTTAACTTTTTTATCATTGTCGTGTAGCCCGGCATATTTTTAAGAATTTAATTTTTATTACTTAAAAATTTATTTAAATACATGAATATAAGAACATCTTCAATTGAGTAGTTTTAGAATATTACTTTTGATACTTTTAAAAAGTAAATTAATTTAGAATTGACACTTGCGTTGGAGTTGATTTATAAAATGAAACTGGTATCATCTTCCGTATCACATTGATGGAGAACCAATAAAATTTTATCACTTGTATAATTATATTGATGAAATAATTAAAAATAATATAAAATTTAAAATGAATTAAGACTAAATATTAGAAAAACAAATTTTACTTTTAATTTTAAATCACTATTTATGATATATGATCTCACAAATATTCTTATAAAACTCAAAATAAAATTAAAATTAGAACTAACATTAAAAATGTTCTATTACATATCTATACAAAGTGAAATACTATGGACAAACAAAAAATAAATCCTCTCAATTTCTTTCTATTAATTGTTTGGTAAAGTGTAATTTATCATTTAATATCTTTTCTCACATATTTTCTTTTCATTCCACTTAAAGAATATAAAATAAAAAATCACACTTTACCAAATAATTGAAAAAAAAATCAAGACAATCCATTCATGCACAAAGATATTGTGCAAAAATGACTAGTTTCATAATGTAACCTGCAACCTTAAGGTATAAAAAAAAATCTAAAATTTTATAGGCTCCTAATAATCTATTAACTTTGTGATCTTAAAAAGTAAACGAGCGTGGAAATAATATAAAAAGTAAAAAAGTAAAAAAAAAAAAAAAACACTCCTCAAAATAAATTAATATAACTTATGAAATATGGACATTTTGCTGAATTGTTGTGTCCGCATATCAAACACATTTTGAATATAATATTTATCAATATTCGTGTCTGCTATGTCTAACCGTATCTTAATAAAAAATAAATTATTCTTCTCCGGACACGCCTGAACACATCTAAATTCTAAACACTATTATGTGTCAGCGTACCCAATCTTATTCTTAACATGTATGCTTGAAATAAATTTATAAATAATATATATTATTATTTATTAAAAAACTTAAATATTTTATATAATTAAAATAAGATTCTATGTCACCCTATCTTTTTGTGTTGTGTACGGAGAGATTGACATGCTATATTAGTCATCATATTGATCTAGATTTGTGGGAGCTGGTTGCTGTTTCTAGAAGGTGACCAAGAATATCCCACTTAATGTTTGCAGATGATTTACTTTTATTCTGTAAATCTGCAAAGAGACAAGTACAAAATGTGATAGTGATTTTGGAGAATTTTTGCAAAGTATCCGAGATGAAGATTAATGTGGATAAGTCTAAAACAGGGTGATGGAAGATGATTGAATCTTGTTAGTTAGAAGGTGCTGGTTACTCCAAAAAAAAATATGAAAGTTTGGGATTAGTGATCCTTATTGTGCGAATATTGCTCTTCTTGAGAAGTTAGTTTGGACTTTTTTCCATTAGTCAAACAAGTTGAGTCTAATTGTTGGATGTTAAATACCGATCTCAAAATGACTGTTTTGGTTGTCCTAAAAACAAGGACTCTCACATTTAAAAGAGTCTTTGCAAGACTTAAAAAAGTGTTGAAGGATGTGGTTATTTGGTGTATTGGGAATTTGAACTAGAATTTTTTTGTTTCTAGCTAGAGGAGAGAAGGGAAGTTATCTAATGAGATGAATTATGTTTACATTTCTAATGCGAATTTTCAGATACAAGATATCTGGTCAGTTGGTAGGTGGTATTTGGAGACTCTTTATTCCCATCTATCTCATAATCTAAAAGGCAACATTCTTTCTTACAATCTAGATGTGCAAATGAGTCTAGAAGTGGGTTTGTATTGATTTGGGGCTGCATCCAAAGTCTATGACTCATGCAATGGTTACTTGTGGTTGTATAAGCAACTTTTTAGTTGGGAAGAGCGAGAGAATTGACTTTGACGCCAGCTTGTTTCGGAAAAACACAAATTTTTGGCTTAGTTGTGTCTTAACCTTTCTACTGCAAGTTTTCGCTTTAGAAGAGGGATGCCGTCATCGGATATGTGCTTAAAATGTCTTTCTAGTTATTTTACATTGTATTTGAGATTGTCCAAAAGCTCAGCTTGTATAGCACAGATTGGGTTTCTTGTCATCCTTTGGATTTAAAGAACTGGTTCTTGTAGCATAGCAAAGAGCATCCGTTTAGGTTTTTTTGAGACTTTGGTAGATATAGCGAGTAAGAAATAATGACATCTTTAATTCTCATGAGACTTGACATTTGAAAAAAGTGATTTGTCTTGCGTTAGCTACAGAAAAAGAGCTTATGAGTGTTTTTTAATTACAATGTATGTCACTCCCTTATATTCTAAGTGGTTCTTGAATTCCTCCATCTATAGATACTTTTAAGGTTAATTGTGATGCTAGTTATCTTTATTCTGGTAATAGTGTTGATTTTGCTTATGTTATCTGAGATTGTAAATTGTAATGAATGTTGACAAAGAAAGTGTTTAAAAATGATTAAGAATAAGTAATTTTTAAAAAGAATTGTTTGTTATTTGCAGAGGTTATCTCTTAGTTTGAAATATGAATCTACAAGATGTTATTTGAGAGATAGACTGTGCAGATCTGTTGTGTTCAAAAATATCCCTCTGTTTAAACAATTCTTAGCTTTTGTTTTCTTTCTTATATTTTGTTTAATTTTTTAAATAAAAAAATATTAAAAAATTAATTTATATTTTAATATTAATAAAATATCAAAATATTACAATTTATCTAAAAATAATTCATATTTTTTATATATGTGTATTCCGTATCTTATAAAATTTTTTAGAATTCGTGTATCTATATACCGTATATATACCGTATCGTACAAGGGCATCGTAAAATATAAGAGATCTTATTAACACCCTACTAATAAACACCAAACACGAATGCAGTGATATCTGTTTTCTAATTTTAAAGAGGGGAAGGGGGGAATCTCGATATAATAGTAGGCTTATATAAATAAGCCAGCAAAGTAAACTCTCATTCAATAACATAATGACTCTTATCTTACATAAATATGATTCAGAGCTTTCTTAAAACACACCAAATAAAGAAAATGGAAACTAATAATAATCCTATAATCTCCACCTCCTAACCCAAAAGCATGGAGGAGATATGCATAAAAAAAATCCCCTAACTTCCCTCTAATACCATCCAACAAGGCTTGGATTCAGAAAAAGCAGAAACCCAAGACCCATGGAGGAATACACACACTATTGTGTGACTTCATCTTCAATGATTATCCCCATTCTCAACCTCACATACTATAATGAGTAGTACACACTGTACAAGGGATGAAGAAGTTACATGGAGGAACACACACTACTGTGTGCCTTCATCTTCAATGATTATCCTCATTCTCAATATCACAGGCTATATATATTACACACTGTACAAGGGATGATGAAGTTACATGCGGTTCTTTTGCTTAAACTGGCCCCACATCTATCATCTCCCAGAAGTGGCCAAGGTTCTGTCTTTGGAGACATCAGAATTTGCTGTGAATGAGGGTAAAGGGAGGGGCTTTAAACTGGGTGCAGCAGGTTGAACTGGTTTCGGTTTTGGTTTTGGGGTGTATGTGAAGGTGAGTTCTTTGTTGGCAGCAAGTGCTAGAAGTTCTTTCTCTTCTAACCCTTTTGTTGGTTCCAAGCTACATCTTTCTGGGGTGTGTTTAGCTAATGCATCTCTGAACTTCTTGATCTGTAGTTTGATAAAAATAAACTTGAGTGAGTTTTGAAATTTGAATGCTGTTTAATTATTATGCTGCCTACCATTTAAGCCAACAAAGAAAATGAACAAATCCATCAGGAAATACATGAATTAAACATCTATAATTCATCTCACGTATAAAAATACATCTAATATTATGTATTTATTTCAGAGGTAATTAATGAATGTAAAATAAGACAACTTTGGATTGATTTGGACTAGTTTTTATTGTCTCCCAAACATTTCTAAATATTCAATACTTGGTCTCACGTTAACATTATTCCTCAAATCAAACAGTCATAGCTCATAATCTTGTCCAATACCATATTAGGCAATAAAGGGGGCAAGGTAATCAAACTCTACTTATGACTGCAAAAACACAACTTTACAGTTTTAAGAGTTTAATTGTGAACTGTAAACTCATCGTTAACGAGTTAACATTGAAAAGGGGAACAATACAATAATGACCATGGCTTATGCTAAAGATTTCAAACATGCACAATATGAAATAACCAAACAAGGAAAGTAAACAAGTATTTGATCACATATGGAACAAGATTGAGATTGACAAGAGAATGCTGCACTAACCGTAGCATTGGTACAGCTAAACTGGCATAAACGGCCTTCAGCTCCTCTATAGAAGCGGAAGAAGGGAAGAACATGGACATTGAGGCTATAACACATGGATCTATGATCCTCATAGTTCACCTGAAGGAACTGAATATCAGGATTCATCTCAGCCAATTGACATATCTGCAAAACCACAACCAAAAAGTAACACTAAAAATCAGAAACATTCCAAATTAGCCAAATATAAGAGTCATGAACAAAGATAGGGCTTAATACATACGGGATTTAGTCTGAACTGTTGATGGCAAAGTCAACAGTTTCAGATCTAGTCTCTCATGCAAGAGAATATACATAACTATTCATACAAGGAACGTGAATTCAACCATTAGGGACCAAAAAATGAACAAAAAACCCCCTAAATTGATAATTATTTCTTTAAAAATCTGAAACAAAGCACCCAAAATTTGAAAGTTATTTTCCCTAACCCTAATCTCTATAAATATAAACCAAAAGAGAAGGAGGTTGTTCGTGAAGAATTTATATACCTTAGGATGAAGGGCTTTGCAGCCACCACAACCCGGAGAGAAGAAATCAACAATAACAAGCTTGTCCCCTGCGTTCAATAGTGAATTCACAAGGTCCTCTGCGGAAGTCACTTCCCTCATGTTCGGTTGAATCCCTTTCTCCCACCATTTCTGAACCTTACCAATTCTACCAGTCATCTGACAAAAAAAAAATTAAAAATTAACAAAGAGAACTGGAAGAAATAGGATACTATTTCATGAAAAATTAACTAAATCCCTAATGTCCAGAGAAAAGAAGGGGCCTTTTCTCAAATTCAAGCAAAAAGTATATTTTAAAAACAAAAAATTAATTTTAACCAACCTGAGACACGATAGAAGGTCGAAGCTGCGAATTAATCCTGTTAGGCGATGATGCTCTATTCACACGAAATAAGAGCTTTTTGCCATGAAAATCAGATGAAAGAGTTGAAGATCTGAGCACCTGTGATTTTATCATCAAAGAAGGGAATCTCTTCAAACCATAACCAAAGCTATAACTCTTAGGAACGACAGAAACCCTAGGATTATGATGATGTTGTGTATCTCCATGCCATGAAGAAACCAAGCTCGTCTTGGTCAAAAGCTCGGCCATTTTTTCTTTATCTCCGTTTGAAATTTCTTCAGAACTTCACAAATTCTCCGTTCAGATTCAATATTTTATCTTCGGATTCGGATTTTCTCGAGAAAATTTAGATGGAAAAGGAAGAAAAAGAAAAAGACCGGCGACAGAGAAGGGATTGAAAAGAAGAAAGCTTTATTGAAAAGCAACGTCAAACAAACGTGAGAAGTGGGAACTGGGAAGTAGTT
Organism: Arachis duranensis; assembly: GCF_000817695.3. NCBI lineage: Eukaryota > Viridiplantae > Streptophyta > Magnoliopsida > Fabales > Fabaceae > Arachis > Arachis duranensis. The sequence goes on along the minus strand of NC_029772.3, from coordinate 104,122,025 downwards.
TGAAATGGTAAACGGAAGTATTAGAAAAGCAATATAATATAACATATTACGTTATTAATAAACAAATAACAAAAATAAATTTTTTTACAAAAACAATTATGGCGATTATTCTGGTATTTTTAAAGGATTTACCTAACAATTATATATTATTTTATTACAAGAGATTATAAAATTTGAAAATACTTGGGTAACTTCAGAAAAATTTAATGTAGATTGTAAAAATTTATTTTTATGAAAATTTTAATTATGTGCAAATAAAAAACCGATACCGATAAACCGAAGCCTCTAAAATCTAGTAATGGCTAAAGGGTAAGATTATAAAACAGATAACGTTGAATTATTGCGTGGATTGGATTGAACTTCGAGGTTTTGATGGGGTCGTCGGTAGGATCGGATGGTGTGGATTGATCAGTTTGGACACGTGTTGATTTCTTGTGGCCCCGTGGTGGGACGCAATTCTATACTACAAGAGTAAGTAATTTACGTTTATTTAAGGTTTGGTGGGGACCATTTTATGTGGTGAAAGGTCGCAGGCTGCAACACGTTTCATAATCCTTGTGATGGGTTTTGAAATCATTGAATTAGTGCTTTTGGATAAGGCCACCCGCCAGCTTCTTTTGTTTGCCACCTCATTGTGACTCGGAAGTCAGAAAGCACAATTAATTTTTTTTTTAAGATTTATATAATATGTATCCTCAAGCCATGATTTAAACTTAATAATAATAGTCACCAAAAAAACTTAATAATAATAATAATTTTAAATAATTTATTTTAATAATATATAGTAAATATATTAAATTTTATATTTTTTATAAATAATTTTTAAGTTATGTTTTTTATTATATGTCCTAAAATAAAATTACTATTTGTATATTAAAATTAGTCAACAATATATTTGTGTATAAATACATATATGATTTAATTTATTTTTAATGTGTATTTATATTTTAGAGTTATACTACGTGTACACTAAAATCGGCCATCAAAGTCAGCCGCTAATATAAAATACATGATAAAATATAAATACACATTGAAAATAAATTCAAGTACACATATATTTATACACAAATACATTAGTGGTTGATTTTAGTGATTGATTTTGGTGTACAAATAATATTTTTGTATATTTTAATATATATGTTATAGTAATAAATTGACTTTAGTAGCTGATTTTAGTGTACATTTAACATAATCTATCTTAAAGAGATACGGTTAGTTAAATCTTATATTTTTAAATTTTTTTAAATAGAAATAAAAAATACAAACTCAATAAATACTTTTATAATTAAATTTATACTAAGTGTTTAAAATATTATT
>NC_029772.3:104120028-104120609 GCF_000817695.3 Arachis duranensis | reverse complement strand
ATAATTTATTAAATAACATAAAAAAATTATAAAATCAAAATATAGAAGATTCTCAAAATAAATATAAATTAAAAAAAATGAATTTTTTATAAAATGCGCTTCTCTTTTTCGTATCATTTTATTTTTTTATATTTTTTGTGTTATTTTTTATTCTTCTTCAATTTTTTTGTATTCTTGTTTTTCCCTCCTAACAAAAGAATAAAAAGAGAAGAAACAAAGAAAATATTAAAAAAATAGAAAATACAAAAAGATTTTAAAAGCATAATTAAAAAACACAAGTGTAATTTTAGTTGAATGTATAAATTGATTACTCGAAAATTATTATAATTGTTTATTTCGATGAATGACAAACATATTTGAGGAAATGGATTTTTTTATTTTTTATTTTTAATAATGGAAGGCATAAAATGTGATCTTTTACTATTAATTTTATAAGTGGGATTAAAAATAAATATGAAAAAGAGAATAATAAAGGGCTAGAGATCACACTTTACACTCTCAATTTTTTTTAACAATTGAAAAAATATATTCCCTATATTTGATGCGTAACAATATTCATATCTATATTTATATAATATATA